>NW_027614091.1:0-30067 GCF_965212315.1 Lampetra planeri
GAGCATTGAAGTAGTCTGTGAGCGTCCCAAACTGAGCCTGGAGGAGCAGTCAGAGGACAGACACACACAGACTCTCATTATTATGGAAATCAGCATAATGGAGAATGCGAACTGAGCTGTTTGGATAGAGTCATTGACAAGATTTATTAACCTGTACATGCATCTCAGGATGAGAATTCATGTAGTCAAAAAGCTTCTGGTAGTTTGATGTACTGCTGATGCCCACTCCAGAGGCCTTGTCATAGCGGAAGGTCATCTCCCAGAGGGACAAGAAGCACCTTGCTGCGGTAAAGTTTGGACTTTTTCCGGTATTGGTCCAGGAGTAGTTGTGCCCTGAGTGACGAAAAAGAATATAAATAGAACACACTTACTGGCATCGAAACTGCTCTGCGTCTAATGCCAAGCGTTCTACTAAATCACTATGACCTTGGACAGAGCAGGATCATACTAGGTAGCAGGCGTTTTACTCAGCCACTAATATATGCACTCCTGAAACGTACTGAAGGGTCCTGAAAGCTGGGTTACGTGACTGCATTTCTCCCTTCATGCTGTCGTTCTGTTTGTCCTTGGCACAAGCTCAGGTTTAGTTTATTTGCAGAGGACCAGTGCAGATAACTGAGTTGCAACAGCACAAACAAATCTGTTGAAATCCTTTGCTAGCGATCCCCTCAAATCCGTTTGCACATTAAAGGAGTGGTTGAAAGCAGTGTGTCAACTATCTCAAGGGGACGTATTTTAATTTTAGATACTCCTTTGCGCAAACACTACCGTCATCATTTGGACATTTCAACCATCGTTCTCAAAGAATGTCAACCACAGCATCTCACCTCTCTGCTACGTTTGCTTCGACCACAGCCTTCGGCGGCACTTTCCAAGGACAGTTGATCCGACCACCTGGTAGCCTCTTGAAGTCAAACTGGCAGCAGATCTTTGGGTCCGGCCCACAAGTGTGAGGTACATCGTAGCTGTAGAACGGCATCATGTGGGCAGAAGATGTCTGTGCTTGATCCAGTGTCTGTGAAAATAATTCCTCTGAAAATGTTGGCTGGACAGATTTGAGTCTCCATCCAAATTTAATGTAATGCATTAAGACGAGGGGGGAGAAAAGGACAGATCATGTGGTTGTCGTTTTGTTTTAATTTAATTTAATCTTCCATATAAAAACAACTGTGTCCAAAATGAAATCTGTCTTATATCGTAAGTCTAGTTGGTCCAGCATTGGTTTAAATCAGGTAGGCAAACAAACAAAATAACAATGTTAGCTAATGAAACTTAAAAAAAAACAAAAAAAAGTAATCTCATCCATCTCAAATGTCTCCATAGGCATCATTGTAGAAGTGACTGTTCAGTCACAGGAAACATGACCAAGGATGATTAAAATTGAAAGTAATTAACCTTTCATATTAAAAATTACAATAATGCAGGAAACAATTACGCACTGGATGTCCTTCCAAATGTCCCTCACTTTCAAGGCGATGAGTAGAGGGACTCGTTTGTAAAAACACTTGGGAAAAGCATGAATCAAGATGACATTGCTGGAAGGGCACTACTCACACCCCAGGCCTGCCGCCACATAAACTCCAGGCTGCGAGTGAAAGCAAAATGCTTTTTTATTGAGTAGTGGACCCTCTGGATGAGCATGCTGGTTAGGTTGGCCCTCTTCAGCAAATAGGGCATGGTGGCACTGTGACCAAAAGGGTCAACTGCCCACCCACTGTGAGGAGTGATACCTGTAACGTAGTGCAGAAGATATTAGATAAACTATGTGCAGAAAGATGTCACCATCAGGCACAGAGAAGACTGATTTAGCTTTAAGGAAGACAGTGCACCTAGATTTCTCTCCAGCCACTGATGTCCTTCAATGAGTTGGTCTATCATGGCAAAGTAGTGAGCATTGGCTTCATCCGTCATCACCCAGCCTCTCAGTCACAATCTCGAGCTGTCCTTCCAGGATCAGTCTGTTCAACAGGAATATTAAGACAAAAGGTGAGGATAAACAGAGCAAGAGCCTCGTGAACCAGATGTTTAGAAATCTGTCAGTACAACAATGTTTTACTAAAGGCCAAGAGATGTGACAAAACTATCAAGTTGATCCTGCATTTTGTTGGGGCCATAAAAGGGGAATACTGTGCACTTTGCTGCGCTGTGACTCACTTGCGCGTCACCTCCTGCTTGTGTGTGCCGGCAGTCTCCCACCACTTGGAGAAAAATGAAATCTCAGACCAGATGAACTTCCTGCGTGGATCCTCAGCCAGCTTAACCACCATGTTGTTTAAAATATGTTGTGTCTGGTCTGTGAAGTACTTGTCAAAAGTCTTGACCCAGCCTAAGAAGCAGACAAAACAGGGGAAATATGCACCACAGTTGTACCATCACAGAATGGAAATGTGTATCTTACACAACCACACACACACAAAACACCCAAGACACCAGGACAGACCTCAGAACTCAACTGCTATTATGAGATGTAGAGCACAACAGAGTTTCCCTGTGAGTTTATGGACGCATGTGTTTTGCCAAGTACCTGGGTCATTGTGGGAGTGGGGAACCACGAATACTTGCAGCGGTTCATTGTCCCACTCATTAGAGTCGTAAGTTATGTCAAAGCCCTGCTTCCATACACCACCATCAGGGTTGTCAAACTTCAGTAGGGTGTAAACATCCAACATCTGCAAGGACAACAAAACCAAAGCCATAGCATTTAATTAAGGTGAGCATCCACTAACTGCAATGAAGCAGCGATATTTGGGTTATTTTTTGCAACTGATCCATTTGTCATCTTAAAAAAAACTTGTAGAAGATGCACCTGTACGTCTGCTCGCGTGTGGCCCTCCAACAGCAAATTGGCAATCCTGAGGCTTGACAGCAAGGAACGTGGGGTGGCCATCGAAAGGTAGGACCCAGGAACCATTGGCACTCCTGAAGGGCAGGTGGCCACTGGGAGACACAGCTCCAGTGTCTGTGAGCTCCATCACAGAGTCCTTTATATGGCTGATGATTTGGTGGTTTTCCTCCAGGAGCTGCCTCAAGCTGCTCTATCCGATTCTGAAGTACTGAAATTTGGCTCTAAAACAAATCGACACACCAAAGTCGTAAACCAATATCAGATAGAAAATGTAAAAGCATTAAGCGGATAAAGCATTTATTCTTACCCGTGGAAAGTTCCCGCCATTCTGTCGCCTCGCAGGGTCATGTTGGACTCGATCCAACATCAGATAAAGTGAGAATACAGCCACACAGAATATGGCCCCTCCACACACTGTCAATTGTTTCCTCAGCTTCATCCTCTACAGGAGCTGTCCTCCTCCAGATTTTAATGATGAACAGTTTGTGATGTTTTCTGTTGTGTTTTTGGTCGAAATCTGTCCTTGAAATGGAAAGTAACAGCGTTGCCGTTTAAGAAATAATCAAAATAACCAGCTATTCCAATACCAATGGTTCAGTTTCACATCGGTGTTGCCCCCAGCCTCTACTCATGATACTGAAGACCAAGAGGGGCTCCAGCAGTGGCAGCAGCGATCAGAGCTACTCTAAATCAGCAATAGCTGGCACGCAGTCTGTCAGCTTTGGACAAACCACCAGCCACCAATGGGGTCCTTGAAAGTAGCCCTTGTGCTCAACCATTGAAAATCAATGGATTGAAGAAAAAAGGAGAAAAAAACACTGCACAAAAAGAGCTCAAACAGGGATGTCAGTGTCCCTGGAGCATGATGTGTGCCACTTGTGGTCCACTCCTCACTCCCACAGCAGCGACTAATCCTCCAGCACGGACCTCTTTAGCACAGTTGACCTTCCAGTGACAGAACCGTATGGATTCAGCGGAGAAATGGGTTTGGAAAAAAGATCAGCTTGGCTCAGACCTGCAGAGTTTTGATCAATACTCAGCTGTACCCAAAGTAGCTCAGGAATTAGGAGAATAATGTCATTCATCTTATTCCGCCATAACAACTGTGCATCTCCTGCGGCAGCCTGTGTGTCCTTGATGAAAGATGAGATCACATCAGGGGGTCTTCTGCTGTAAGGACAGATTTTTTTTGATTCAATGGGAACACGCATCAATATGTATTCAGGATACGTTTTCACTATGGGGGTCCACATGACCGACAATGAGTCCCTGATGAGTTAAATCAGGGGTCCGAGTTTCCTCTGCCTCACTGCAAACAACACTATCATAATCCGCTCACTTCTTAGACACTTAGGGCTACTTACACAAGGATAATACGTTACACTTCTACTTCCTCTGATTGCCCATTCACCAGTCCGGTACCAAACGTTAGAGGCTCACATCAACCGCTAGTATCAACTATCAAACGCCTTCAATATGTCATCGTCGTGATGACTTTGGGGTCGCACTTTCTTCAGGGTTAACTCGGATGACCTTTTAGTCGACTACGGCGGAGGCAGCTTTCTTTGAGCTTAATAGACAACTCAATGTTGGACACTGCCCTTTGATAAATAACCCACAACGCAGCTGACTGACCCATCTAACCCCTCGACGGCATTAATGTTGCAGTTTCTCCGAACAAATGTAACGGATTATTGCAGGAGCCACCTAAGCTAGTAGCAACCCGAAGTGACATTTCTACACCACCTCATCCTGGTTTGAGAGCTTAACATAAGTGTCAACGTTCGTTATAGTCTGGAAATAATGTCCGTGTGGTACGGAAGGTTTGTGTCTGGTTAATGTTGCCCACGATGCGTTAACATTTAGGCAATAACGTTACGTGGCAGATATCACCTAGCTATACATTTACTGCTTTGGCCAGACCTCGGCTATCGTCAACGTCCGACTTTGGAAGAGTATCTGTTTGTGAACAAAATGGAGAGGAGGAGACCCCTTGTTACCTGTCAAAGCGAGAAATCCGGAAGAGTGCAGAGTCCAGCTGCCTGTGTGCGTTTAGCTGCAGCCTGCTGACGGACGAATTTCCACTTCAAGCGACTAGCGTAGCAACTAGCATCGCCGCAAAGCATTATGGGAAGATAACATCCAGGCCACAAACCTCTATGTCAAATTATTCAATTATTTTTTCAGTCGCGATTTAAAACCGTAGATAGTTCTGCATTAGTCTTTAAATCATATTTTTTTTAAATACCTGTTCTTAATTCAGATAACTGTAGTAAACAGTAAACACGTCTAATTACCTACTTATGTTCTATTAAATTCGGAGAATCATTGTCATTTTTATTTTTTTTTACATTTTTAATTATCTAGCCCGGATGCGCCAAACAAACGTTTTAATTAACGTCTTCTTCCAGCAGCTTTTCTGTGTTGTGAGGTTAAGACTCCAAAACATGTGACCTAGGAAATTCCAAACCTGTATCTAAAGTAATATCTGCCTAGCCCCTAGGAAATACAGTATGTAAAGATAATATGTTTGTTGGTTTTATGATTTGCACCATGAGGAATAACAGAAATGACAGACAAAATATACATTTGTTTAACCTACTTTATTATCAGACTTTTGTACATTAGGTTTTATTGTGAAATATAAATGGCTGCATTTCTATATTCTACCTTCATGGCACAGTGCTGCCTTATTTACCCATGCACTCTCACACAGATGAAGTCGATGTATAGATACATCAGGAGCAATTCAGGGTTCAATGTCTTGCTCAAGGACACTTCGACATGGACTCTGAAGCAAGGATTCAAACTAGGAACTTCCGATAACTGGATGACACATTTAACCTTCTGAGCCACAGCTACAGCAGATATGTAATGTATAGCTTTAATTTATACAGATTACTGTGTCAAAGGGAGACTGTGAAGTTTTCTTTGTCTTTTGAGAGATGCAATTAATACATGTGTGCTTGTCAGTATTTGCACAAAAGCTGTAGACTGTGTCATCTTGAAGAACATTCAGTATACTTGAAGAGAAAAATGTTATAGACAATGTGTGAAAAGAACATATGACATATAGCAACACAATGGACTGTTATCTGTACAAAGTTTCTGTGGGTTCTCCACATATGAACAGGGTGACGTGGGAAAGCTGTATATGTGAATGGTTGTCTACATGTTCAACCACTTTAAAATAACACTAAAGAATCTGCTTCTCACTAGTTTGCACTGATGATGAACTATTTGTTTTGTGCAACCTCCTCACTCTTCACTGCATCCATGTTCCCACACTCCTCCTGTCCAAGAGCTTCCCTCCTGCAGGCTTCAACAAGGTCCCTTTCACTGCTGGAGGTTTTTGCCTCTTGTCTAACCATCTCACATTTTGCTTTCCTTTCACTTACATTCCAACTATTTGATCTGTGAGACGGCAGGTACCTTGCATTGGCTACCGTCAGATAACTCAGTAGTGTCTGACTTGTTTCTCTTCACCTTTGTCTTCGCCTGGTCTTCCATCAGTTCTGTTGCATGAGGAGTTCCCTGACTTTCTACAGGAATGTGATGCATCAGACTTTTGTCTGTTTTGAGCTCTGTGCCTGCAGGGGAAGTTTGAAATTGCTCTGCAATGGTTTTTTACCATTGATACTTTCGGAATGTGACCAAGAACAGTTGGGTGCACTTTGTACTCCAAGTTTGCTGGCCACTGATTAGGGGCTACAGTTACCTGCTCTACAAGTGTCCTGTAGTCGGCTGCATCCTCATTTCCTTCCAGTGGATTGAAAATGATACTGCTCATTGCCCTCCTCTTAGTTTATCGGGGATGTCTGACTTGGAGTTTCAGTTGGAATATATCGCAAAGACTTTGTTCTCTTCGGAGAGGAGGAGGTTGTTTGTGGCAGTAGGTTGTTTACGGGTTTAGTTGTTTCCTCTGGCTCATCAGGGGGGCTAACAATGATGGTGCTCATGGTTCTCCTCTTGGTCAAATGAGAGGGGGAGTTGGTCCTGTATCTGGATAGATCTCAGTGATTTTGTCCTTTTCTGTGGGGAACAAGGTTTTAGCCGGTTCTTGTCTGTTTGTCTGTCCAGTAGCATTGCGTTGCCTTGTGTCCCCTTGTTGGTTATTGTGTCTTGGCTTGAGGCTGCAGAAACAGACTTTGGTTCACAAGGAGATATGAGTATGTCCACACAAGAACTGGGTCTTGTTCTACTCAGACCACCAATGTCTAAGGTCTGACCCCCCTCTGTGACATTGAGAGCACAGGTACTGGAAGCTTGCCACTGACCCTTCTGTTTCTCACTGACACTTTTAGCAGACTCATCAGTGTCCTTCTGCTTTGCTGCAAATTCCTCCATGTCCATGTGGAAGCGGTAAAGGCTGTAACCGTCAGCGCTGTTAATACTGCCCTGGCGAATCAACGAGGAAGGATCACACACAGAGGAGTTCGTGAGTAGGTTCTGGTCAGTTCCAATCTGTCTACACCTGCAAGCTTTTCTAAAGCGACTGCCATCCGTCCGTGGAGCTCCTCCAGTTGAGCGAGACGCAAGTCCACTGTCTGCAGGGAAGCCTTCATCGTGTTCTCCTCTCATTCACCTCCTCCAAACGCATGAACATGTTCTCAACTCTGTCAAGATCATGAGATGGATAGAGAATGGTGTAAGTACAAGATATACTTTTACTGAGCCTCAGTGGGGAACGGTAGTTGTAGCAGGTAATAGAATAGACTGAAAACTCGAAAAAGAATAAAAAAGAAAATAACTATAGAAATGAAATACGATAGAATACACAGCAAAATTATAGTAATGTACCAACTAGAAGTAGTATGTAGAAGTAACCTTTTCATTTTCATTTAATTTTCATTTTCATTCTGCTCTTGAAATGGGAGCCCACCTCTCCGAGGTAACTTTGATGCGTTCATCACTTGAGGACTGCTGCTCATCCTCCTTTTCTCTGAAATATTCCTCCACACACTGTTCTTCAAACTCATACAGATTTTTGAGCTCCTCAGGATTCAGTTTCAGTTCTTGAAGAAACAAAGCACAACATGACATCAGGGAGTCTATTGAGTTTGTCATCTACTGATGACAAATAATTCGATAATCATTTTAAAGCCACGGAGTGTGAGATAACATGGATATCACATGACACTGCAGATATTATAGCCCAATATATATATCTATTGTTTATCTTGCATATAATAGGATTAGCAAAGGTGACTTACTGAGGCCACGGTCCTTCTCATCTAGTTCCCCCTCTTGTTTCTTCCTGGCACAACCGCCGAAACATCCTGCTGATGAGGATATAGAGGTGGCTGAGGATGATGAGAGGTGGAGGCAAGATGGGGCGGTCATGGAAAGTCATGATCAGCTGATATCGCTGGAATTTCCACACCTGGTTTGGAAATGGACTTGACTTCAAAGAAGGTGTTGCTGTGGGACAGGAAACAAATTGTAACTGTCAGCGTAGATTTATTTAAGCCACATAGTGTATTGAAATCTTCCAGTGGTGCAATGATTTGAAATGTACATTACGTATGTGCGTGTACTGTTTTTTGTATATATATGTTTTTGGTTTTTTTTATTACTCTTTTACAATATGCAGGTTATGCTATGGTCCTGACTCGTTATAATTTCATTTTATACAATACATGCTACAATAACAATCTAACTCTCCAGCTAGACATTTCTCATAAGGTAACAGAGGCATTCTGGGGCATATATTTACTTGAAGACAGCAATGAGCAAGTTGACCAGAAGAATGTTTGCAACAAGAAGGTAACAGGCCATGATAGCAGGTGTCAGCCAGGCGCCAGGGATACAAGGAGGCAATTTCTTCCCGTCCTCATCATATAAATGTTCACCCACAAGGAGCTGCGGGAAAGTCATTCAGAGCTTTAACATAGGTCTTGGTTGATTTAAAAGACATTGTTGTCTTGAGGAATACTCACGGTTGATTTCCATTGCATAAACTTCAGAGAAAAGTGTGGTAAGGCAGAGACACAGAGAGACAATTAAAATCAGTTGAAACTGGATTTCTGTCACTTCTTATCAAGCTGATGTCCATGTAAGCCTGTAACATTCATATTGCTTTTTAATCGATTTTCCAATCACAACATATGATCAATATTTTTGATGGCAGATGATCGTTTAATCGTGGAGATGAAATAACAGCTATTTATGCAAATTATCTCCCAGTGCTTTAAGACTATTGTCCATTTGCTCGTCTGTTTGCCAGTAGAGGGAGACAGAGTATCAACAAGTAGTATAAGTTACAGAGACAAATATCTAACTCCTGATCATCTGCCCAGAATCAGGAAACAGCATCTTACTATGAATTCTAGTCTTACGGTCTATCGAGTCCGCAAAAACCTCCCCATAGATCATCCAGTAGGGCATGTAGAAAATGTTTCTAGCCAGGCGCCAGGTTGGCTCCTCATCAGGGTGAAGGATGGCTTGGCGTGCCACCCCAAAGCTCATTAGCACCACAAGCATGATCACCACAAAGTACATCATGTCTATCATCTAAGAAAAAAAAGGGTGGGGACAAAACAAAAATTCATTTATGCTGAATTCTTCTCATTTTGGTAATGGTATTTCTTCCTCATATGATTTCTTACCATCTTCCCTATCATCATCACGTAGGGCCCCAGGTATTTGTTGACTCCAAAGATGTCCAAAACACGGATGTACCAGAAAAATAATGTCAATACAGTAGATGACCCTCCCATAGCCCATGTAAGGCTCGTGCTGCAGCCGAAGCATGAGCCCCAAGGAGGGAAAGTGGAAATAGCAACCAGATCTGTGATGTTCCAGTACTCTTCCCAGCCACACACTTATCTTCTGTTTCAGTTTCCCTGGCTCCGACATCAGAATCTGACAGATTGACAGGTCATACAGAGTCCAGTGAAACCCTCAACTGTGTCAGTCTGACTTTATCAAAAAGGGCCATAATGTGGTTTTTACCTGTCTCACTTTTTCGGTGCCAAGGGTAAGAATATATGCAATTACGGTCCACTCTTGTATAGATGGCCATCGCTCCATTTTCACCAGGATTATGTAATTGTACAACATTAGATAGCCCAGATAGCAAATCTGTTATAGCATAAATGCAAATAAGGCATTCAAACAGAAGTTTTACACATTTGGCATTATTGTTATAACGGAAGAAAAACATACAGTGTTGAACCAAAAATTTGGTAAAAGGTGCATCATAGAACTCAAAGAACCGTTTGCCAATGGGGATTTTGCGCACATTGGTGTTACCCTCCTCTTCATCCCCTTTGCGGGAAGTTGCATCAGCAGGCTCCTAAACCATAACAACAAATTACTTCAACTGACAGACAAGTACTGATTGTAATTGTCTCATAGAATGTGTGGGAACAACTCATCTAAGATCAACAAGAATTAAGACCTTGCTGGATTTTGTGTCATCGTCTTTTTTCTCTTCCCTCCTCCTTCCCGCCTCCAGGCACATGGTAGGACGCATCATCTCCAAGACGGAAATCCAACAGCAGAATCAGGGAGGAAAAATAATACCCAATATAACCTAGGTGAGGAGATGGTCACATGTTAGAATTTGCAGTGGATTTGTACTACGTATTCCAAAAATCAAAACTGGCAGCATGTCCACCTTGAGGCCAGGGTTTTTGCCAATGCGTAAGCAACCCATCCACATGTCCTGTGAGCAACATCTGGCTGCAGGTGTGGGCAATGAAGTCCCCTTTGCTTTGCAGCCACAGCAAGTTTCAGACAGGTGGAGTTACTCCAGTTCACCAGTTCGTATGTCAGGAGTTTCATGGCCACCTGCTCATCATGCTTGTATGACTGGTCCAACAACTCGTAGGCCAGCTGACCGAATTCTCTATGTAGGAAGAAAATAAAGATCATTTGTGTGATGATACAGTCTGATGCTATGTAACACCAATTTAAACTTCAAATCACTTACTTAGAGTTGTTCTCCAGGTCTTGGGAGATGTCATCCACGAGTTCACTCTCAGAGCACTCATGGGCCATTGCCTTAAATAATTTACAGGCCACCAATGCCTTTGCCATAGCTTCTTCTCCACGTTGCCATAGGAATAGAGACATTTTCTGGCGCTTCATTAGCACTGCCCACAGCATCAGCTCATGGAAGGGATACTTGAATCGACAGACCTCAGGGTCATCCACATCAATTTCCACCTCTTCTTCCTTTTTCTTTTTTGGCTTTTTCTTGCCTTTTGCTCTAGGTTCATCATCCTATCAAAGAACAAAATAACATCTCAGATGATTGTGCTGTGTTGGTTTGATTGATTCTTTGACACTGGTGTTGTGAGAAGATGGCCCCACCTCCATTCCTAGAAGCTTTAGAGCTTTGGGCTGAAAATAGAAGACAAAAGATGGTAATTATCAACAAATAAATAAACGCATTATTTTAAGTGATTGACACAATTTTCATTTATTTTCTTCCACTCATGCATACCCTTTTTAGCCCATACAAATTATTGTAGAGATTGCGAAAAGCTTTCCTGGTGTAATTGCTCCTGTAAGCTCCACCCATGAGGTATTCCAGCACCAGACCAATATCAATTAGAGTTATCTGATAATCTGGAGGAAGGTTTCCCTGTATTCATACAAAAAGTGCATTAATTATGGTGAAATACATCAAAAAAACACCTATTTAGCTTGCATGCATCTAAAACATTACTTTACCTTCTTTACATCTCGAACCACAGCATGTAGTGTGTTAGCAGGACCAAGTTTCTGGATGGATAAAAAAGGTCACGTTAGAAAGTCATACACTGTCCATACAAAAGTTTGGACAGTGTATACACACCATCTCATTCAACTATATATGTGTGTGTGTGTGTGTAGAGAGAGAGAGAGAGATTTCTGCCGCTGTCATGTGTCCCGCCCCACCGTGTTGTATAACTCCTCCAGTCTGGGAATCGTGAGGAAATGGTGAATATTGACCCCATTCTCCAGAAGCAGTTTGACAAAGTCTACTCTGTCCAGAACCAGAGCATCCATCATGGCCTGTTCCAAAGAGTTCACCTAACATATGGTAATCAACAACAATGAGTAGATTTCATTATATTCTCTCAAAAACATTTCAATACAAAGCATTAATTGTTGTAGTAGCTGCAAACTTTCCATCCTACCCAACGAATCAACTCCAGCTTCCTTGGATCTGTTTCCTCTGGAGGTTCCGGTTTTGCCTTTCCTTTTCCCTTCCCTTTCTTTCCTCTGTTTTTGTTGCGTGGCGCACTGGCCGGACTTTTCAGCTTCTCTTGGGTTGGAGCTACATGGGTTGTAGTGTTGGCAATGGCACCAGCAGGCTGACCAAAAAGAGGAATAAATCTGTCTCCATCTTTGCGTAAACACCAGTGATGTCAGCTTCTCTGCTGTCATCATCATATTGTGCACCCAAGATTAAACACATCTGTATACTCTTCTCCCAAATGTAAACGCCAACATTAGTTAATATACAAGGGAACAAACACTGACACCACTCACCGGTAAATTGTGTCCGTAAAACAAAGATGTGATTCCGAGCAATGTCCACTCTGTTCCAGGCCAGAGCCAAACTTAGCTGATCAGCTGCTGAAGCATTGGTGCCTGATGTGACACAAACAAGCAAGATGTAACACACAGGAAGAAACATCCAGCTGTGAGATCTACATCAGTGTATGTATTAACAATGCTACATTTTGACAGGTCATTGAAATGCCGTTAGATACCTTTTAACAAGGCGGTAAGAATGGCCATTTCAATATCCGTTTGACCTTCTGAACCCATTCGAAAAACAGTGATCTATGTGCAAGAAAGAAAAAAAGAGAAGAGTGAGGATGTGAGGCTGGCAGATAACCAGTAATTGGTGAATGATATAAGTTACATCTCATAGTGGTCAGCCTCTCAACTCTAAAGAACTTCAAGGACCTCTCACCACGGCCATCTTGTTGACCCACACAAGCACAAATAGTATAATTTCCGTGTCAGACGTGTGACAGTACTTGCCTTGTTGACTATACAAATTACATTATGCTGGTCTATCACATGTGCAGCCATGGTAAATGGGATAAGTTCAGTATGAATACATGGAATAGTGCCAGAGATTCCCAAGCCCACCTCGGGGTGTGTTGATAATAAGTAGTCAGCATATGAAGACTGAGATCTTGTGTTCCACTTCCTGGCTTTGGTAGAGTAACTGTGTGTTTGCAAATGGGGAGGCTTCTTCATTGTAGTTTTGTTTTTACGAAGCTGAATTCACCACATCGTTTTCCCACTGCACTGCATTTTAGCCCTCGAAAAGTGTATTTTTATTTGTTTAACCCAGCTGCTCTCATGGAATACACTTAGGATGAGAGGATTATGTGCAGGCACACACGTTGACAACCCTTTCACCTGTTGGCTGTGGCACTTTAGATTAATAGTAGGCAACAGTGTGAGCTCTTTATATGCAACCACAGGGCCAAAGAACTTGGCAGTTCTGTCACATTGTCTCGGGTCAGGAATCAGGGAAATGGTACATTGGAGGAAAGCCGATAATGATATGATCTTCAAAAAAGCAGTTTAAGTTGCTTATCTAAGTATGTTGGGGCATTACACAGTCTAATACATCAGGGATAGAGGATGCAGGGTCTCTGGTGATATGATAGCACTCTGGGGACTGGGAAAAAAAGCCTGGGGAGTGGTGAGAGAGGAACCTGGCTGAGGATTAGGGGGGCTAGATCCTCTTCTCCATCTGTGTGGTGCACGCTTACTATGAATGGTTGAAGTAAGAGCCTTTGCTAAGCAGGTGGTAGTGTGCACTGATCTTTCCCACCCAAATGTATGGCGTCTGCAGATTATATGCACTGAGTATTACAAAGTACTAATCACATCACTTCCTCCTATACAAAAATCTGTACAAACAGTGTCACTGTATTTATCAAGGTCTCAGAGAAACACTCTGAAATCTGGGATTACATTCTACGATGTGAGACTCTTACTCCAACACGTGTGTCTCTTCGTATTGCAGCGACCTGTATTATTTGCATGGAAATAAACCGTTTAACACTGCAGACCCACCGCTTTAACAGCAGCTTTGCAGTGAATGTAAAGCTGCGAATGACCCCATTTACATGACATGCCACACATGACCACAAGGAGAAATAACAAGCAGGTTGAGGGGATTACGTTTATTCAATATGTTAATGGAAAAAACACATATTAGTGAAGTGGATGAATGAGGATGGAGGCGGAAGGTTTCATAGGTCAAGAATATTTATTGACTGAAACATAATTTTCAAATACAAGACATCTGTGAAACACGCAACACCTATTGTTTCTCTGCTTGATGAGGATTATTCCTTTACTCACCAGTTCCCTTCTTTTCATGCACTCCATAACCATGAGTAGGATTTGCTGTGACTGACTCTTGGTGTAATTGAAAGTTTTCTGAATCGTCACCAAAAGCTGATCTCTCACGTCATCATTAACCAGCCTGAAAGAGATGTAAACAATTCAACCTTACATGGAATGAATAAAAACAGCTCAAGAGTTAAAGTCTAAAATCTTACCCTCCGTCCTCAGAAAACTTGTGTGCGAAGGAAATGATATCGGACGCACGCCCACTGCCATCACACACCACCACAGGGATTGGTGGCTCATCTCTCAGACTCTCCAGAGCGATGGATATAACGTTTGGGCCTCCTTCCACAATGAGACACACCAGAGGGACCCCTTGGCCCAGACCTGGAATGCAAAGTAAAACTAATCAGCCCCTCCTTTCATCCATTCTTTAATAATGATAAAACAAAACATGTTGATGCGGGACATGTTGATGTGATGAATAGATAAACCCAGTAGAGGAAGGGGGGTGATGTCAGTGGTGACAGCTGAGCATCCCTTTGCTGTCCCTGCCTTATCCAAATTCCAGGCATAGGATGACAAAGGGAAGCCCACAGGTCACAGAGGAGCTTGCTAGCCACCAACATGACTGGCTGAGACTCACACAATGAGGACAATGAAGAACGCCTCTTGTTCCATCTGGGCCAGTGTGACTTACGAGTGTTGATCTTCTGCAGTGAGATGTGCTTCTCCAGCAGCCGACGAAGTTTGACCTCAGAGCCGTACTTCCCACAGGTGCCATTGTCAGTCAGAATGAAGTGGGAGTGACTGTTGTTGAGCACCGCCAGCTTGCTCAGTGGGTTGGCCATCGTTTGATAGGGTTTGGTTACCTGTAAGGGAGGTGAAATTAGCTTGAAATGTTCTCAAAAGTACTATCAGTAAAAGGGATACAACTGCTCTCACATCTTTTCCAATGAGATCCTCTTTGTTTTCCAGGATTCCCCAAGGCGCAATTCCTATTGCGCACACTTTCCCTCGTGACTTAGACGAATGGTCCTTTAAGGCATCTCCGACATGACGGATCACCCCTAGTTTGTTGAGAAAAAAAAAAATAGCAATAATGACTCATTTATCTGTGGAGAATATCATTGGACACACTGTGTTGTTTGCATGCAAAACTCACACAGATTGTCATTTGTGATTAATTTTCCCACAAAAGCTGTAATTATAGTTCTTAAATCTGTGACAATGGGCGAGTTGAATAACCCCCAGGAAATTGCGGACTCGGTATTATGTAATGACAACTGAGAGAAAAGGTAATCTTCCAATGTCACAAACTGCTATTTGTTAAGTGAGCATTATCCTTGGCTTCCTGCGTCCTACCAGTGTTGACTCCCCCCGTGAAGATCCAAGCACCAGTGGTGACGGCAGCTTTAATCAGGCCTTTTCCAAACACTTGCTTGAGTTTTGGCTGGAGGTCGAAGTTCTGCAGACCTCCGTGTACAGAGATGAGCAAGGTTGGCAGCTCCAACTGCCAATCCTTCACCATCAAATGCAACAGGTTCTCAGGCTTTGTGTCATAGGAAACACGAATGTACTATAAAATAAAATAAGATGGGATGGGTTAGTCATCTTATATGTGGTTTTATCTGTATCAACGTATTGAGAAGTTGTTTACAGTCCTATCTGCTCTTGGGCTTTTGAAACACACATCAACTACTTGAACTGACCCAGTGCCGCAGCTGAAACTCACCATGGCCTTGTTGATGAACCCCCCCACCCTGGAACTCGATTACGCCAAATGCATCTGTTGGGTAAGTCCTGGTGTGCTTGATCACACTCCATTTATCCTTCAGGGTGTCGATCTGCACTAATTGGTGTGTTTCCTCTATTGAGTTGGCACCTGGAGGGATGGCCACGTGCTGTGTGGTCAGCTGACCGCAGGCGCACCTAGATAGATCACAGTCAACATGTCAGTCTGATATGTTCCGTGTGGCTGATTATTTGCAGAAACTTGTGACACAATTAGTGTCATTAAGAAAACATGATGTGTACTTCATAATACTGCTGTTTTTGCCTGTCCAGAGGGTGTCTTTTTCTAAAATCACAGGGTGCTGTGAACTATGTGCCTGAACAAGCAAAAGGCTGCGATCTGTAGTTGTAGGTGTCATGAATAGAGAAATCTGCATTCAGTCAACAGCTAAATGCCTTTCTGAAATTATGATCCTGTGACTTGAGTTACAAACGTAATACTGACTAAAAGTGCTTTACATCAGTGTTAAAAGCACATATTTAATACATAATTTTAAATATTTGAGAAATAATTACCTGGTTGTGTCCTTGCTTGGAAAGATGTGAATACATTCTCTTTTCAGAAAGGTCCTCTCAATCCAAGCTCTCTGCGCCTGACAAACAGAACATTGGAAAAAAAAAAATCATTTTCGTTACAGAGAGTGACCATCCTTGCAGATGTCTAAAAATAGCTTTCAAACATCCGAACATTCCCTCCAGAGTTGAGATACGCTCCATCACTGACCTCAAACAGATTACTGGCAGGAGAAATACAGTTTAGAAAAGGATCAGATTAGATTTGACATTGGGTAACAGCCGTGTGTGAACATGTATCATCTTCTTAATTTGGTAAACAGCAGGCAAGAAGCATCACACACGCCGTCTGCGACACATTTTTTTCAGCTCTGGGTCTGAACACTGTCTGATCTTTTTCCAGGGCTGAGCAAAAATAACTGGCGTTCAAAGTTTCTCTGAAAGCCATTGTTAACAGTTCAGCACAATTAAAACTCAAGCAATGAAAGCAAACCTTTCCAGGAAAACGCTGGCATTAGACGAAAACATGTTGTTGTTGTATTTTTACCAGCTCCATTATCATAAAATGTACTTACAGAATCTGTTGTTTGCTTAGAAACATATTAGTATAACTCTTTGTCTTTTTTTCCACAGTCTGTCTACAAACTATAGATATATATATATCTTAATATAAACTAATTTGCTACAGTTCTTGCTTTATATGTACAGTATACGTAAAAAATATATCATGTCATTATTTGCAAGTATTACAACTGTGTATCTCCAAAAAAAGATCATACAATTTGTCACCCCAGCAGATTTCCATCTCTTAGGCTTATAATGGATCACCAATCAAGCAGAACTCAGACTGCATTCACCACATCATACATTCACATGCTTCTTTCACCACTTGCACACAGCTCTTAATTTGTCATACAATGAATTAGTAATAAAAGAAAATGCTGTTCAAGTTAAATCTAGACACACTTACACACAGTCCAAGTCGCAGTGTCCCGTTCTATGCTGCCGTACAAGTCTATATAAAGAAAAAGTCTACACTCGGCTGCTTCTCTACCAGAGCTTCTTCCTCTTGCTGCTCGCCCAGTCAAGTGGTCTCATTGAATCCCACAGGACATGACACTTCTTCACTTTATGAGGGCCTGTTAATATGATGAGCATGTGAGCAGGGTCTTTGTTCGCCTCAGTCCCATGACTTCAGTTCAAGGTAATCCTTTTGGGAGTCCCATGACCCCTTCTCCATGCCCACGGGGTATTTTCACCCTTCGCTTCAACACGGCACAATAAATCTACTTTGATAACTGGCCCCTAATCTCCCAATTTGTTGAAACTCTTTTCTTTTGTTCACCTCACAGTGTGGAAGATCTTAGCTTGTGCTCGAAGACGGAGAGGAGTGATCAACTTAAGAGCGCCAAAGTGTTGTTCAGGGACTCCCTAACTTTTCATTTGAAACTCTTCTCCCCCCCAACTACTTTGATTTCAACCTAATTTGCATAATTGAAAGAATTGGATGCAGGCATTCTTTTGCAGGCGCCTTGTTAAGACATGGACTGCTCTCCAGTTGGGGGCAAGATCAGTCAATGCTAATTGCGCTTAATCTCTTTCCACAATTTTCCACAATGTTTTTGTTGAGGGGAAGGATAACTAAGAGCTTTATATATGTTTCCTAATCTTGATCGGTCATATTTTGCATATTGTTTGTTGTTCATCATTAGTAATATAGTAGTAGTAGTAGTAGTAGTATATTAACAAAATGTTAAATAACCTGCTGATACTTAGTAAGACTGATGGAAAATTTGAAACAAAGGCAATGAATAAAATGAATTGTAATAGAGTTAATAAGGGCATTCAGTTTCTAACCAGAAGGCTTTAGCTGAGCTGGAGGATGGAGTTAAGAGGCGCAAAGTCATGTGCAACATGTGAAATGGTTGGACAAACACTTCTTTTATGGCTGAAGTGAAATGTTCATGTCTGGTTACAGTGAGAAAAAACAGAGAAGTCGGTGGCTGATGACTAAAAAAAGACAGACACACCTAACGACTTATGAAATCCCCCTTTTCTCCTGTTTTAGTTAGAATGTGCGTGGGCTGTTGTGATTATTTGACGAAAACAAAGCATATTAGCAGAGAAGTTTGGCTGTGATGACTGTGGGGTTTTTTTTCAGCTAACTTAAACTCATTAACCACAGCAATTAAAACCAAAATCCAGTCAGCAACCAGCTGCCTCGTTAGAGCTGTCTTTCAGCTCACAGAACAAAAACCTTAAAGAATTAGATAATGCAGGATCCGATTGTGTCACACCAAGCAAATTAGAAAGACTTAAGACAAGCCTCAGCACAATAAACAACATTCATTCCGACGCGTACCATTTCAAGACCATGGTCAACCAATACAAAGAACAATTGTGGGTGATGGTAGCAACAGTAACTGGTTTTCTGAGAACAAATACAAGTATCCGGGGCACTTATGACCTCTACTTTGTATTAGCTGTACTTCTGTAACAATACCTTTTCTCTCTTTCTGACAACATTCTTCTGGTTCTGTGTGCTACATTTATAATTGACAGGAGGAAATACTGTGGCTGCAGCATTATAGTCATTGGAGATACACACAGCTGTCACATCCTACATACCATACATGCCTTTTTTGTGTTGGAATCACATGGGCCAAGTCTTCTGACCCTCAGCTTAGTGAGCAAAGAGCACGGCAAATTTGGTCCATCGCAACCACAATTACATGGTATGATGACCACTGACCTGATGCGTAGTTTTAAATCTGTTTCAGTTCTTGACAGATCAATGAATATGAATAAAAATGACATTTATCCTGAATATTCAGAATATTGCAGATTCATACAAGAGAGGTCACATCAGCATGATTGAAACTGACCACGGAGGATAAAAGTAAGTAATTGCTGATTGCTAAGTGCACATCACAAGCCAGTTTGGAAACATTAAAAATATTGTGCACCAAATCAAATGCTGCCTCTTTCACTTAAGATATCTGAGTGAATCATTTGCTGGCAGTTGATACAAATTTGCATTAACTGTGAAGCTTACCCGTTTGCAGTCAGCCCTTTTTTTTTTGTAAATGCACTCATTGTCTTACCAGGTCTGAAAATCCAGTTAGCCATCACGAGTCCAACATGTCACTGATTATCCCCAAGAGCTGAGAAAGTCATAAGACATGTTTTAAGACTGCTGTTTTCACCTCGAAGGAAACTCACATTGAAAAACGGATAAGTACAACGCTGAGTCGGAGAATACAAATGAAGCCTAAACTTGTTTTGTACAGAATAAAGGCTTTTTACTGCAGTGGAAACAAATGTGTTACCTTTCAACTGTACCTTGTCGATAGCAATGCTATAGGTGACATAAGTGTATTTCTCAATAAAAGAGGTAAAGGCTCAGTGAAAGCAGCCTCTTGGGTAAATAGTGTTACTTGGACAGTGGACATCACGGAGACTGAAAATCACGTGGCGATTGCTCTACAGACTAAAAAAAAAAAGATCACTGGATTAAGCAAAACATTTAATCTCACCACACAATGCCTACTATTGATGTATAAAAACCCATCACACTAAACATGTCTGATTAATGCTGCTGTCATATGAGTTGACATCAGTCACGTCTGATTAATGCTGCTGTCATATGAGTTGACATCAGTCCACACCAACCACATTTCAAACAGTTTCCCACATTACACAAGACAGATATTTATTTCAATTCCTTTTTTTTATATAGACTCAATGTATATTTTCTGAGAATTCACTCTTTGTGGTTTAGTTGGTGATTGCACATTAACATGCATAACAGAGGGAGGATGGACAACACTAAAATCCCTACTGGTTTATCCTAGACTGAGCTCTAAATGGCGGGGGTCCCAGATTAAAAGGGCGCATAAACACATTATTTGACCCCACTTAGACAAATACAGATAGGTGCCTAATAGAAAGAACAACACTTCACATTACTTTACAGTAAGTACCTGGAACTCCATTGGGAAGAGCAACACCATAATACCTTAGACCACTGACTATCAGTCCAAACTTTCCCGAGGGTGAAATTGCTTGCGATCTGGTGACCATGCGGACGGTAGCATATGATTCACATCACCGTCACGCTCATCAAACCATTCCGTGACCCCTCTGTATGTGGATTCTCTCCACACACCAACCCTCGACACTTCATCTCTTTCAAAAGTAGCAATAAACAGTAAAAGGAGAAGAAGCAACCATCATAGATTATTGCCAAGAAGAACACTTAGATCAACTGCTGCTGACTTCTTGGAGGTTTTCAGCAGCAATGTCAGCTGGCTAAGAGATGGATAAAAATGTACCTCTTCAATTTAGCAACGCTTCATTTGGAGTGTTTGTCCTTCAGTAGGGCACAGTTTTTTTCATTTTAGTTTCCATGTTGTGTTTTTTCATTGAATAACTTTCTTCGTCTTGTTGATAGAATAAATTGGGGTTTATTTAGTTACACTAATTGTGACAATGTATTCCTGCTCATTCTCTACTATATTCACATAAAGAATTATTCCCATTACGCTACACTGACATGTCTTCACAGAGTGCACACTTAATTGTATGGGGTTATTAGACATAGTAATAACATGTAATGTATGAAAATGGTGCATCTTGCATTCAGTAACAGGTCAGCAGGAGTGTTAATCACATGAAAGCAGACTTTAGAAATCTATAAAAGTACTTAATCTTTCATGGCTGGGTTGTCTACACCGGGCTATTATGAAGGATTATACTGCAGCTCTGAAGCAGGCAGCTCTTTGGGGCAGCTTCACACAGTATGTTTGCAGGGTGGTAGTACAGGCCATGTGAACTCCACCAAATATTCAGTCCACAGTCCTGGAAGGAGAATGTCTCTATCATGGGGGCTACAAGGGCTTACATGATTGGTCAAGACCTAATATGTTCTTCTATTGCATTGTTGCATTTGACAGGAAACTAATTTGGTTTCTGGGTGTAAGATGTAAGAAGCAAAATGTCAACAAAGTGCAGTTGTCAGTCATTATGACTACGATACACTACAATGAGATAATTGTTGTGAATTGACACTACTATATATATGCCATATCTATGAAATTTCTCATGGAAATTTCATGTCTGTCTGTCTAATCAAATCTGACTTGACTTACTTGACTCACGAGTATGAATTCTACAGTACACTTACTGTATGTACAGCCGCAAAGCAGTTAGAATATCACGAAGCCATTTGTTATTCTCAGAATAAAGTTCACACCCAAGATAGCGAAGATATTATAATATATATTATCACCTGTTGAGTGTGATATTTATGAACAGATTTCATCTTACCTTCTGTGAGCCAGATGTGCTGCGTTTGAGGGAGGAGCGTTTAAAAGTGCCACTGGGGCCCTTCGGGTCCATGTTGAGGACTTCAGAGTATGCTCCTCAGAATCAAGTTGGACTGATTCAGGAAAGGATCCTCAGAGAGCATCAAAAGGTCGTTTTTCATCAGTAAAACCAAAGCACAAAGCTTTGAGACCTTCTACCAAACCGATGCAAGACCATGACAACAGCCACCACAAGCACACTTTAGAAAAGTTGGCCGAATAAAACGTTTCAGCCCCTCGCTCTCCTTGCTCGGCTTACTACCGACTGACAAGACAGACATCCCAACCAGGGATATAAATCACTCGATGACATACTTGACACATACACCCTTTTCCTCTGCTGGGCATCCCATAATCAGGCTTAATGCAGCCAGCTCTTAGGAAGCCTCAGAGTCTAATGGATAGAGATTTATTAAATGGTTATTGAAGGTAAATCTACTCTGGCACATCACAACCCCCAAAAAAAGCTTAGAGAGAGATGTTGGAGCTGTGAAGCTGAAGTTTGCCAGCAGAAAGTCGTCCTGCTAAATGAGGATGAGGATGTCTGAAAGGGAAGACATGGTCATTCGATCAGCAAACAGAAGAGTTTGCTTTGGGACCGTAAAACAAAGAGTGTGATGACACAAGAGATTCAAAAACTAATGTATATTGTTTACTTGTACCTTCCTGACTTGAGCCAGTCTGTGAACCAGGCTGTGATCGTTTTTAAGTATGATAAAACATCAGAATGTAATGAGTTTTAGAGCAGTGACATACTGTATTAGTATTGTGAAGACTTTGTCTTGTCACATAATCCAATGTTAATGGAAAGTTAAAGTATCAAGTGTATGTGATAAGAGAAAATGTATGAATGACTTGTACTTGGAGCGGATTTCGGTAGATTCATACTCTCTGAAAACTCGTATGCAATGTCATAAGGAATTTCTGCCTAATTGTTTTCATTTCCTCAACCTGTGAATCAAGTTGGAATCAAATGCTGCTACAAATATTATTAACAGCAACAATTTTTTCCAATCCAGGTTTCACCATATGACCTTCTTGAATGTTCCCAGTGAACATTCAGGTCTTGTGAAGTTTGAGGGAGTCATGTGATGTACAACATTTATGCAAAAGTGCTTTGTAAGTAAGTAGAGTGTTGTTCTCACCGCCAGCGATTGCTGTCCTACTTTTTCATATGACATATGACTTGTCCTGAACAGAGCTCCGAGCAACGTTTCATCAGAGAACAGTATCAGTTTTCTTTTCCTACAGTTTATGATTAGAGATACTCTCAGTTAACATACTGATTCTTCAATTGAAGATTCATACAACTGGACTCAGTGAGCAGACCGGTGACATGACTTTACATCAAATCTGATGTGAAAAAGAGTGAAGATTCCTGATTTATCAGGAGAAATTGATGGTACCAAATGCCCTCAATCATGAAAAAAAATGGTAATTTCATTTGTAACATTAATGCTGCTCTTACATCCTGATTAATTCATTCCTGGCGCTTCCTCTTCAAATAGCTGAACTGATTTCAAATGTTATGTGCACAATTTAAAATGAAGCTGTTATTATATCACGTCTATTGCAAGATCAATTTCTGTGGTTGTAGTTGAAGCAAGTTTAGTTCTTCATTTGAAGAATATTAGCCTTTTCAGTCCAGACTCAACTGAGCAAAAAACAGAGGTTTAGCTGCAGCTACAGATGTCTAGTGTCCAATGTGATATTGTTTTATTGTATTTAGTTCAAAGGCTGTTCTTCATTTGTATTTGTTCAGCACGATACTCTTTGACAGAAACGCTTCAGAAAAGACAGAATTAATTCATAATGATCCTGCTACTCCCTCTACTGGTCCCTAAATGGTCCCAGCTTTAGATAGTGCTCCTGTTAACCAGACTGACCTTGCCAATATTATTAATATTTCATGAAAATACAATTCCATCATGAAAAAAATAAGTGAAAAAATCCAATACAACATGTAGATTGCCAGCCATTGAAGCTATGTAAACCTAATGGTATATCTTTTGTATCATTATTATTCATACTTCCCACAACGTCAGAAGACCCAGCGGAACATTCCTGCAAATAAAACTCCAGCATAGCCTAATGATGATCCTACGTAGCTACACTCACTATACAGGTATTAAATTGAGCAGTAACATACAACTATACCTTCTGCGGAGATTGACAATCATGAAAAGGATTCTTCCAGTCGTCATCTAAAATTTGAGTGGAGAAAAAAAAAGGAGGATTTTCCTTTTTGTCTTGTCTATTCCGGCCATCTGCATTTGTATCGTCTGCCTCTAAGATTGGCTAATGCCTAATTTCTTGTAGTAAGCAAGCACAAAAGAGCTTTATCATCTGTTGGTGGCTTTGCATTTGTGAGTGCGGAGATTATTTCTTCCCTGAAGACGGCAGAGCAGGTGGCTATGGCTGAGGGATAGAGCACGTTGTCCAGTTATTAAAAGATTCATGGTTCGACTCCTATCGCCCTGGAGTCTGTGTTGTCATTGAAGTGTCATTGAATGTGACCTGAACTGGAATTTAACTGTAATTGACTATTTTCTAATATACCTGACCTTTAAAAGATCCCACGCATGGGATTCAAACCTACGGCTGTGAGGACCGCTTGTTCGAGCTATCCCCCAGCTGGACCACATGTGGCCGGTATGAATTTTAGCACTGAACCACAAAATAAAATAAAATCTTTACAAGCACTTATCTAACAAGATTCCCTTTTTATGTATATGTAGGTGTGTGTGTGTGTGTGTGTGTGTGTGTGTGTGTGTGTGTGTGTGTGTGTGTGTGTGTGTGTGTGTGTGTGTACACACATACATACATATATATACTGTATAGAGGGTGAAACCTTAGCGACTGAATAGACAACAGAATATTTTGTGAAATGTAAATACGTGCAAAAAAAGTAGATGTAGTTGGATGGACTTAACCACAGTGGGCCCATCTTTAAAGCAGAGATTCCGACATTTGCCCACAAGAGGGAACTCTTACTACTTGTATGGTATTTAATGTGTGTACAGCTCTGGGTCACAGATCGTTCGTCCCCCTCAGTGATTCTGTCTATGTTCATCTTCATGCTTGTTTGTTGTCCAAAAGAATCAGTCAAAGCCATGAGAAAATTTCATTCTCTACTACAGCCAACAGCTGAACAGCAATGAGGATGAAACCATGTTTCAACACTTGCTTTTGTTTCTTCTCACAGCCACAGTTTCTCCTGGTTGTTATAGAAACAGGCTACAAGCTCACCTGAGACAAGATGCATACAGTCTCTCAGTACAGCACAAGAGAGGTGATATAAGAATGCACACATTTGGGATAAAACAATTCATAAACAGTTCATTTGTGAAGAGATGATGTAAGACTGCTGACGTTTCATCGACTGACAAAATAGGCTGCCTGAACTTCAGGCCAGGAAACATGATTTGTTATGAATGGGTCATGCGAGAGCATGTTCCCTCGACTTCCTGCGTGGTCGCAGGAATTACCACCACCACATAATAACTGCAGACATGGCAGCAATTATAGTATTATAGTATGTATAGATCAGTGCTTTGCTGTATTCTTAGATAGGTGTGATGAGCAGAAATTTGACCCTCAAGCTACCCAACAAAAGTACAATGTTGCTTATTGTAACAAGCTAACGTTTCATTTTCCAAACCAATGGGGGATAACATATCACCAAAAAGTTCGGACATGATAACAGAAACTAACTTCCCTGAGGATGAAACCTCATCCTTCATAAGGACGAAATTGAATTTATAACTTGATTTCAATTTTAACCATTCACCCAAAAGCTTTGACTTTCAAAGGAGGCTAAGTCCTAACAGTAAATAAATTACATGGGATCTTCCTGAAAAAAAAAAAAAAAAAAAGTCTTCTTCTCGTGAAATTATGTTGTATCACAGGACGTCCTGATGGTTACATGAAGATAACAATGACGGTGAGACATGTCTGTACGACTGGTCCCTCCCTCCTCTGCCATCAGTACAAAATAAATGTTAGGGTAGGTGTGTGTATGTGTTTGCAGACCAGCTCATCGCACACCACTGGAAAAGTGCTCCAGAATCACCACCCTGCAGGAGATACACATTCCATATCTGTCCATCTCAGTGCATCCAAACAATCTGCTTGTGTACTTATCTCTATTCAGCTCCTCTGTAATCCCATGCTGGCGTAAGGCCTTTCTGAGATTGACTGACATGGGGCCCACACAAAGGTTAACAGAGAATCCATATGCTGCAGCGGGGGCTGTAAAAGAGCAGCTCTCTTGACCTGTGGGAAGTTACCACAACCACTGACTCCGTTTCAGATATGTCATACTGGGCTGAGTGGTGTCTTCTGCCTTTGATCAGTGCGACTTGAAAAGTCCTGAAAGGCAGTGAAGTAGATCTTTGGGATCCACTGTCGAGTCCTGTGCCCAGTTGCATACACTTCATGCTTTCAAAGTCACAGCAAATATCTTCACCCTTGAATCCCCTGTAAACCTAGCAAACATTTTGAAAGACGTGGAAACGATCAGAGAAAGACTTGACTTGTCCTCCAGTAACAGTCTGACATGGCGAGTCAGGAGCAGACGACAAGACAGACAAAAATGTATGTAAGAAATGCTGATCAGCACTTTCAAAACAGTACAAGAGAAGAGATGTCTCAGCATCAGACCAAAGCCACAGTTTAATAAATGTGAATGAATGTCAGAATCCAATATAAACATGCAAAATCAATAGTCATTGCTGTGCTTGGTTAATTACCAATGCAGCCAAAGAGTTGCTGGAAACTGGATTGCTGAGCATGAGCCAAACATGGTCAATATTGTCTGTGTGTTGCCTGTGCCACAGGCGGCTAGTAAAGACACACTAGTACTGAATAATCTGGACAGATGAATGGGTCACAGACATAACTCCGTATTATTCCAATGACTCTGCATGATACTAATAATATCCAGCTATGATCACAGGGAATGGAAACTCAAGGTCCTTATTTTCCTTGATCTCTGCTCAGAACACCACACGCATGCCAGTCACATGACCAGTGCTGTTAACCAGACGCAACTCAACTGCACCTTTTTTTTCCCACACTAACTAGCTGATTACTGCCATGGAATAACAGCAAGCAGTTAGTCACGGCTCACCAGTGAACATTGAAGACGCTTTCTAGACTTGTATACAGTCTCCTCAACCATTGTTGAGAGACCATAACAGCCAAAGTCCAAGCAAGTCAACAAGCACCTGTCTAATCCCGGTGAACATAACAGCAGTGTTGTTATCTGTGGGCTCGGACTGTAATTAGAGGTGCCTTGGGGGATCTGAAACACAGATGGTGGTAGGAGACTAAGCAAATGACAGTCAGGTGATCACTTTGGACAGCAGACAACTCTTTTAAGACTCAATCTACAGTAACTCAAGTTGTCACTGGACCTAGTTGAGGCTGTCACTTTCTTGGGGGAAAGATCGTGTGCTTTCGCTGCCGACTAAACTTCATGCTCCATTCTGCCAGTTCTACTCTTGAGCTATAGACATATATACCCCAAACCTTTTAGGCTGTTTCTGCTGAGTTTTTGTATTTTTTTTGCTACTACCTCTTTCTAATTGTTTCCCTACAAAAACAGGAAGGCATGTTTGGCTGCGATGAAGCTGACGTGATACTACAAACATATCAGCAGATCCAGCTGAACACATGTCAAATTAAGCTGACACAACGCACAGACATGTCTGTACCATACCATTCTTGGTTTCTATGACAACATACTGTCATCCCACATCCATTTACCAGCTGTTTGTGTATCATCAGACATTTAAACAGAAGTGAACTACTTTACAAACAGGAGCTCAGCACGGACGACTGAGACACTCAAGGCGCTAACCCAACTGCGACTCGCCTCTCATCGGTCATTTAAAAGAGCCGTTCGAAAGATCCGATGTCACGCCTCTGTCTGTAAGTCTTGTTTTACTGTTGCTGACCAACATGCAGCTTTGCGATGTCAGAGCTGAGGATCTGCCTGCCCATAGGTCCTCCAGACTCCCACTGAACGGAGTAGCAGAGACTCTCCTCCCCTCTTTTCTCTGAAGCTATGCAGGTCAGCTCTATTGCTGCAGCCTCACTTGTGGATGGGGGGAAGGGGGGCAGTTAACATATGGCTTATTGTGCATTGTGGGCTCAGCTCAGAGAGCCGACTTGGTCTCCGGTGCAAACCTACATTGCCAGGGTGGAAATCTGCAATGCAGACTTTTGTTTGTGTGTTCTAAATGGTTGACTCATTTTCTATTTCAATCCAGTCCTCCAGTCAAACACGGCAGCTCTCACCACCACCTCAAGTGTAACACTTTACAAAGTGGGAATCACATTGGCTGCAAGAGCCGCAGACAGCTGGTGGAGAGTGATGACTACCTGTTTTATAACCATGTTTGCTCTGGAGGAGCATGTGTTACTGGCACAGTTTGAGGCTCCGTTGCGTGTCTAGCAGTGCGGTGCGCCACAGTTCGGTGACGCAGTGGGAGCTATTAATATCCCACGAACGGGATGTTCTAGCTTCGGCTTCGGGGTCATCTGAGGATAAGCGATGTGAGTTCCTGGTGCGTCGTGGTGTCGCTACGACGAGCGACGCCGCGCCGTCACATTTAAGGGAGAAGCAGCAGCTCCCCCCACCCCCCCCACCCCCACCCCCCCGAGCGGAGGTCTGCGGAGCCGCGCCCACTTGTGAACCCGGCGACTTCTGGTGAAAGCAGCCATGTGATGTAAGAGGATCTCAATGGAAATCGTATGTTATGAAATCCAACTCCTTTGAATTCTGAAATGAGCAGTAAATTACAGACCCGTCATAGCGCAAAATAACCCCGGCACGACTGGGGGAAAAAAAAATAAGAAAAGAAAAGAGAAACAAAGTGTGTTGATGCCATCAAAGCCGAGGCAGAGAAAGAGACAGCAGAAGATACAGAGGGAGAAGTGGACTGGACGTACTCAACGACCACGTCATCAAAATGGAGCTATGAAGGTTTAGCTATTTATCATTTAATTTACTACACATGCACCAAACTGATGATGGATTTTTCTTGTTTGTTTGAGGAGAGAGAAATGAAGCAGAGCAGACAGCGTCATCACACATAACTTTTTTTTTCAGGCTGATGGCAAAAACTAGTACCAATCTACTCACAGTGCAATATATCCCTCATTTATATTGTCAGTATTTCTCAAAGCACCACGTCAATATCCACTACAACATTCAAAACGTTTTCATCATTTATAATTCTGTCAGTTCTTTGTATATTGTTCAAGTCTTTGCCCGGTTTTATGTCTTATTGTTGTTTTATTGTGTACAATCTCTTGCAGTGAAGCACATACTAGTTGTGTTTCTAATTCATTAGACTATATGCCAATATCAGTTCGGTATATACAGAACTATGTCTAACTGTCACTTGAGTAGCATTCTCAGTGTCTATGTGATTAAAATAAGACAAGGTGTTGTGACTATTTTATAAATTTTATAAATTGACAATTAATCATGTACAAAATCATAAGATTTACTGCTGTCTTTTGAATACGGTCACGCCTGGCCAGCAAAAGGGTGTAAAAAAAACCTATTGTGTAAGAGCCGACAACACCAACATGCTGTGATAAGAAGGAACAATGATGTCAGTCATGGCTTGGTGTCAGCCTAGGGACAAATGAGTGACACACATCTATGAGTTTGAGAGTATAAATGTAGGTCTTCGTCTTGAGGCAGGCGGGCTTCGAGCAAATTATGTGACAGACAATTCAACATGTGCTATGAATGAGCGCTGAACGGCACTCTGTTCTTTGTGGTGGTGTGCCAGGGAGGCAGCATCAAGGCCAGGAGGATTAACATAGTGGTGAGAAAGGCTGCCACTGTTATGTGGATGAGCACGGACAGCCTGGAGGCGCAGGCAGAGGGAGGATGACGACCACAGTGAACTTCCTCTTAAACACCTCCCACTCTTCTGTGAACTGCTGCAATGATCCTCTTTCAGCCTCCAACCCTTTGCCTATGTGAGGCACCTTTGAGAGCTCTTTTGTGCCGTCAGACTCTGTCCTCATCTCATCCAGTCTCAACATGCTGGCTGTTGTTGAAGGACACCTGCATGGCACAGGCCGTACATTCTGCTCCAGACTAGTTTTCTTGGTTCTCTGCATTTGAGTTTGCTATTTCCTTCACCAAATATATCAGCACCAACCACTTGGTAACAAAACATGTCATATACAGCCACTGAAAATC
>NW_027614092.1:0-30064 GCF_965212315.1 Lampetra planeri
CCTGGAAACGCACCGCAACCGCGCCAGCGAAACACGTTTGAGACAAAACCCGCCTGTCCTTACCTCTGAAAATGACTAAAGGTACTTTTATTTATTTGCTTTTGGATCCACCAATTAGATACATCATCCACCAATTAAAAATACATCATCGTCGATCTTAAGGATGAATCCCCTGCTCTTTTACAGCGTGTAAATGGATAAATAGTTGTTAAGGTATTTAATGAAGGTCTTCCTGAGAATGGCAGAACTCCGATGGCACACGTGGACTTACACAAGTTTAACTGTAGTTGTAATTGCACATGTTGGCAGGGGGAGTACTGCACTACTTGTAACATTAATTGAAGGGGAGATTTGCCAATTAAGGGACAGTTTTAAGAAAAGGGAAGGATTTTTAGTTCTACCACGACATCTATCACTGTGGGACTGCGAATGCTTTGACCGTTCGACTACGTGTGTCGTGACAGTAACGACAGCCGTGGTCCATCAGCTGCAATGTAAAGTTGCGAATGCAAATAATTCCACAGCATTGTTGGCCAGTCCATGCACGTCACACTGCAGAAAAAAAAACACAGGCGTTGGGGGTGTGGATGGGAATCAAAGAGCCTTGTCTCCAGTGTGGTGTTATATCATCATTTGTACAACATGCTCCATTGTGTCAGTAAACGCAGATTTTTGCAGGATGGTTAGTCAAATACAGACTTGCCTCTTGTTCTTCTTTTTTTTTTTTATCATCCTCCCCTTGTTTGTCACTTTTTAGCTAAGAGGAAGAAGAAGAAAAAAAATACCTTGCTTGTCATAAACTGAACTAATATTCTCCTTGAATGGCTTTTACATGAGAAAACATGAGCCTCTTTGTTCCCAACAGTTCAGGCAATCTTAATCTTAATGCTGATAATGAAGATGTGTGTGAAATCAAGTAGTCAGGGTAATTAATAGGAATGTCAGTGACACGGTATTAATGGCATCACACACAGCATCAATTTAGTATAAATTGTCGTTTTGACAAGGCATTTTAATTAAAACTATCACAGGAATTCAAGCACCAGGGTCGTCTTTTTGGGAGGTTATCAGATAACATTACCGTCTGGTGTATTCTTTATTTTTCAAATTCCGAAGGTGAGAGGCCGATGCAGTGACACAACGATCCACCAGATATCCACCAGATATCGTGAAGTGATGTGCCTGCCGATCCTTTCTTATGAAAGATAAATAGAAATGCCAGAAAGTAAACATCATTTCCATATTGCTGCGTCGTCCGACAAGCTCATGTGACGCTTCATCCAAAACAAGTGGCGATCTCGCCCTGGAATCAATCTTCCTGACCATGCTCCGAGCCCTGAGGGGAGCTGAGTTCCTGTGGGCCGCTCCAGGGATGAATTCAAACAGCACTCCTGTCCACGACCGCTCCCCACAGGCGGTCTTTATCGGAACGTTGCTTTTTATTCATCCAAAAATGTGTGTGGAGTGAAACAAACTCATTGGAATGACTCAAGGACAGGGCTCAGTCTGTCTCCTCGCTAACATAACCTCAACTGCTGGTGGTGAAAAAAATAGACTGTTTGACACCATGGGGAAGTGGTGAAATGGACCCCCACAGGAGCAGAAAACAGTAAAACATGCTCATATGAACGACTTACTGTCCATAATGAATGAATGAATATTGTGAATAATTGCAGAACACGAGAACAGCCTGACCTCTTTGCCGACTTGTGTTTGCAGTCACTCTCCCCACTTCCTCCACATTTGTTTCACCTGACGTGCAATTATTTTTTCCATTAAATACACACAAATATATTTCACTTAGGCTTTTTTTTTTCCATGTGAAATTTCAATCAGAGGCCATTACACTCCTCAGATGGAGAAAGTTTCGAAAAATAACAAGGTGCAATAGAGGAGGGGGGAAAAAAATAAAAAATAATGCTCTGTCAACGGTGGAGGAGGGAAAAAAAATAATCATCTGTGAGAAACAGGTGATGCATATGTTAGAGTGTCAAGAAGCAGAGGAGAAATTAATAGCTTTCTGCCATAAGCGTTCTCTGATAAATATGATTACATACACTGCATGCTTGCATACTTCATTTTACTGTTGATCTGCTGTCTCTGAGGTTCTCATGATTCTCACATGTCTGTTCTAAAAGGACGGGGGGGGGGGGTCCATTACTGCTCAAACATGAAAGAAGTATTTCAGGTCTCATTAGAGATTTCACCGCTGCTTGTCTGTTGACGAAAAACGAACTGACAAAATATAGCAAAACATGTCGGCCGAGACGTGGACCAGGAACTGGTTAAATCACACGTCCACGTGGAGACGACGTTTAATTACCTGGACAATGTAAACACTGCGGTGTGAATAACGTGCGAATCGATGACTTGAGGAGACGTTCGGGGGTGGAGGGGGGCGCATGCCGGGTGAGTCTTCTTCGCAGAGCGTCGTGTGCCTCATTAACTTATCAATACGGCCATGTGACATCGTCTCCTGCTTCTCCTGGTCGGTGCTGCCCGTTCCAGCGTCATGGCGTTAGGTTTGCGCCACATGGTGACCCGAGATCACCTTGAAACCCGGCATCGCTTTTACATGTCTCGGTTAGCTTTTACCCTCGTTTACACACCAACAAGTGACCTCGCAGCGGTTTTCCATCATGTCCAGCTATTGTATCAAGGTGTTGCTCCTGCCCGTGTTTATGCTGTAGGTCACTGAACATATGGCCGCCCTTTGGCCTGAATATGCTTTTTATGTGGACGGCAGACGTGCAGTGATTAAGTTACTTGTATCCAATCCCGTAATGGACCTGCACCGCATCAGGAAGCCTGAGCTCCACACGAACGCTGCATTCATTTCAAATCAGACCAATGAACTCTAAAGGGGATTTATAGAGTTCATCTGTCATAGAACAGCGCACCAGTAGAAGTAAGCGAGTACAACGCTGGTGTATATCTACTTCATCCAGTTGTTATGATCCTTACGGATATGTTGGTATGTTGTTTGCCTTAATTATCTCACCTCACATTTATGATATTCTGGTGTATGTTGATGGTGAAGTTATGATTTTGTCTGAAATTAAAAGTTTATGTTACTAATTTTTACAGTGGGAAGCTACCTAAGCTACAAGTATGTACTTCTTGAAATTGTGTTGAGAATCCTTTGTTTGCTTATGACATTTCTGTTTACAAGTTTGAAACAGATACAGATCTTTCTATCTTATATTAGCAAATTTAATTTACAACATTTTTTTGAAAGATGTCCATTCAACACACACACACACACACACACACCTGTGCTTTGGCTCTCTGAGTGTTGGTATTTGTACTTTCCCCTGCTGTTTTCCAGTTCAAGATTCCAATTAACCTGTGCAAAGCATGACGCCAATCACTGGACGCTGTATCGACAACAAGGCATGAAAAGAATAATGCTGTTAGGATGATGTAGCTTACTGTGGGCTACTCCTCCCTCACTGGTGACAGACAAGTGTGCTCCAGTCATTTATCACGTCTTCTCTGGCCACCGAGGGGCTGGTGAGTCCTGGACCTGCCTGGTGCTTGGGTGGTGGTGGGGGGGAGGGCCGGCATGCAATATGTGCATTTTGGGCCTCTGGTGGGCTGACAAAAACTGCTGATGTGCTCACCGCCGCTAAGTTTGATGGATTGGTTGTTGTCATTTGCTTTAGTTCTGTTCCCCACAACAAAACAAAGGGAATCATTAAGTCTTTTGTGCCGGACGGGACTTTTATGGTTTGGGGGATAATGCAGAACGAGATGGGGTGCAGATGGGGTCAGCTGGAGCACTCGGTCGCCGGAGCTTTCCAGAATGGGGCGTTGAACATGCATGGATGATCCGGCACAGAGAGCTGATTACAAAATGATTTAGTGACCACACATATCCCCCTTCCTCTCTCAAGCTCCCATCATCGGGCTCATTTCAGACGGCAGGAGTGAACCTGGCAGTGTTCACCGCTTATATTTACGGCCTCTCACATGTTGGGCACTTCACGCGGTGTTCCGGCCAGACTCGAGTCTGAGCCATTACCGTGCATCTCGGTTAGAGGCTCGGGGTGTTCACTGGTGCTTGTCTGAGGACTGCTGAGGCGTTCAGCTCAGCTGCTATGATTGTGGCAGTTTAATCCCAACTTGACTCACTAACATTTGTTGGAAACGAAGGATAATTTCCATTACTTCCACCAATTCTGAGGAGTGATGTGTCACACGTGTGTCTGCGATGACTTTATATGATTGTCTGTAGTTTGGGGAACTGTTGATGTCCATTTCTTCGTGACGTGAATCATTGTCTGATGATCTAGGGATCATCACGTTGAGGAAAAGAAGACGTTTGATGCAGATGGCAAAGTATCACAGTGTGCCGACCTAAGTTAAAGATACTACGGGCTGGACCAGACGGAGAGCCTCGCCATGCCCGTCGCTGAAACTTCAAGTCCAAGATTGACTTCCTCGAGGGGCGAGTCGAAGATCAAGACAAATCCTCTTATTTTTCTCTGTCAAGTCATCACAGTGTGAGATGAAATACAAATTGAGATTGTAGCGGTGCGGCTGCGGCGGTCTGCTGAGGACCGCGAGGGTTACCGGGGTGATGGAGTGTGTGTTTGACTGCCCAAGGCCGAAGGCTAACAGTACTGTTACACAGACAAGGTCGTGGCGGGGAGAGTAGCCTCAGCACATGATCCCAGTGTTCCTGACTACTATGAACACAAAATTGATTAAGGTGGAAGAGCATTACTTGGGGAATAAGATCATTGAGACAGATGCGGTTCTGGACAAGAGGCGATCGTCAGTCACCTCTCCCGTTCAAATAGGCTTTTCACCCTCGACGACCCCGCTCCCAAAACTACGTAGACAAACCGGTGATGCCAACATGCAGCTGAGGAAATAAAAATGTTTTCACCACACGTTAGCAGTATTTGATCAACGCTGAGCAGAAGCAGAACCTTGATATGTTCCCCTTCGTCTTATCAACACCGCAACACAAAATGAATATTTTGTTTTTATTGTATTTTAATGAAACGTACTCGGCTCCATTTGACTTAACTGCAAAGGAAAAAACATTAATTTCTTTTGGAAAAACTTGAAAAACCTATAATTTATTGTGTTTTCTGCAAAAAAAACCTCATCATTACTGTGTTAAATTAGCACTTAAGACGGCAGGCTTGTCGATTGGAGTTTACTGGTAGTAAATGAATGTAAACATGACTCCCCAAAATAATAGATTTAGTTTAATTTGTCTGTTAATTTACTGACAAAACTCATTCGCACGTCGAGCAATCAGCACAGTTCTTGCCTGACTCCCTGTAGCATTTATTAAAATCACAAAGCTAATGACTAACTCAGACTTCCACATCAAATTCAAAGTTCCTAATTCTTGCTGAGTCTGCTGCAAAAGATAAAGCCATTTGCTAATTACCACGTTTAATTCCCCGCCCCCACCCCCGAATAAATAATGTTGATTAATTAGCAAGTCAAAATAAGTGAAGATGATCTATGCCGTATAAATCATTGTCATGAAAACTTACTGAGACGTTTCGTGTACATTCTCTGACTTCTTAATCACATCCATCCAAACTTTTAAAAAATATGTCGGAAAATGAGTATTCAAGGTGAAAAGTGAAAATCCGCCAATGAAAATTCTACATCACATAAAGTCGGAATCTACGGCAGGACGGCTGAACTGGACTGAATCACACTGCACTTTGAGACATTCCGCGCATTTCCAACACAAACAAAGGGCTATAACCTGCAAAACGTCATGTTTGTCATGTAGCAGATATTTATTATCATTTATTTTGGACCAACCAAGAATTCTATCAGATCACAGGAAGCATCTGTTTCCAGCAAAATCTTTATATCTTATTTTCTTTCACGTCCCTGCTCCTCTAAATAGTCAAATGTCACAAAGACCGGGATGAGGAGTATCAAACTGCTGTGAAACAGAAGACTAATCCTCACACAGTCGGCATCAGACACGAGACCACAGTCAGAAACTCCCCCAAAGACTCCTTCCTATTCACTGCCATTGATATTTAGGTAATTGATAATCCCTCTGTGAGTGATGTTGTCTCTTTTGCACCTAAATCCTATTTTGGCGGCCATCTGGGCTCACCAAACTGCTCCCCTGAGAGCAGAGGTTATAGATCGTAATTATTCAGACGTCATTTACTTTTAGAGGTGTTCAGCGCTTGTCTGCAGTTCAGTTGTTGAAAGGATTCATTGTTTTCCAGCTGAAATATAAACTGGTTTGGAGACGCCCTTTTTATTTTTTTCCCATTTCAACTTCCAGTCTTTAGATTGATTTCTGGGATATGTGTGTGTGTGTGTGTGTGTGTGTGTGTATGTGGGGGGGTGGATTCTGCAGTGGATAGAAGCAGAAATCAAAACTTTCCAGGCTCTTTTTCATGCAGATTACATGTGTGATCTGTGTGACAAATGGTCGACTTACAGGGGCTTAGCCAACATGCACTGTCTGTGCATTTCACTCACTTATTGCCGGGGCACTCTGTCAAATTGATTATCCAGTCAACTAATTCCCAGTCTATGTTTAGCTAAAGTATGATAGACTCATTGCATCCCATGGGGGCAATTCTCATTTGTGTGTCTGTCTGTGTGAGTGAGTATTTATGTGAAAGAGGCTAACTAATCAACAAACTGGGCCAGAAGCTGAATCTCCAGCAATCTGGGACGTTTTGTGGTTTTGCTCGAGGGCTCATCACTGCCAAAACCACGTCCGCTGTGTTTGACAGACATTAAAACATAAGGACAATAATCACAGAGCGGTCGCTGGACTAGAAAGGAGAGAGCGTTTTCTCGACATGAACACTAAGGAACATCCAGTGAGGTTGGTAATGATGTCATGGTGGGGCCAATTCCATCTTATGTCTAATTACATTTACATCCTATGTTTGTTAACAGGGGGTTGTCATGGTAAACTGCCAGGTTCATCACCTGTCAAACGAAACCATCCCACAGCTCTTTGGGTTTGAATGTGGCATCTCTTCTTTAGGCACAGAGCCTCGACATTTCCGAGTCCCGAATCCGATGACTTGAGATGTGACGCAACAGGATCGTGAAGGACTTCATGATTTGATGGGACCAGCAAGACCAAGAAGGTGTCAAATAAAGACGTTAACGTTTAGAGACGACGAGCCGCTTTTAAATTGTGCCACTGTAAATGAGCACATCATTGAACATGAGATTTTGTTTTACTCTGAGCTTCCAAGAATGACATTTAAAAGGAGAGACCGAATCGAGGAGGATTTATTTGTTAAAAAAAACAGAAACTCTGGAGGTGTTTGTTTTTCCTTTTTTCTTTAATCAGCAGGATGTGGGCTGATATATCAGTGTTTTCAATATATCATATTTATATTTTTTTTCAATATATCAACAAATACCTGCGTTAGATTATATTTCTTTCTCTGAACTAACCTAAACGGTGTCTGACAAACTCCATTCAGCCGTCCAGCATCCATCTCATGTAAGTTGTTACCTAATTATTGTCGGCACGGTCTTTTTACGTACGTCGTCATAACGACATGGCAAACAAACATAAATGATAGAACAAATAAACTGAAATTAGAAACAGAGTAAAAACGAACCAAGAGTCAACACGTTCATATTTAGATGTTGAAAGTGACGCTTTCAAAATAAAAATAAAATTTAAAAATTAAAACAATAAAAAGAAAGTGACACTTTCAAAACAAGAGCCTTTTTACTTCATTCACCTAATCCAAGTACTTTACTTAGTACTCTTAGTCTACAGGTTATTTATTTTCTATCAGACACAAGGTGATATTTAGAAAACACAGACTGCAACTGATGGATTTCTTTGAATGACAAATGAATATTTAAAGACAGAACTGACATCCCAAACACTGGTGACCACTGGCTAATAGACACAAAAAAACTATGTAACGCACAGTACATGTGTCTGAGCAGTGATGTGATGTGACGTCACACTTACTGTATCTGACTGTAGATTTACGCTCAGCAGGTTGACTCAGGTCCATGGACGAGCTCGGTCGGTCACACAAGGACACCTTCTTTATTCCCTGCCGGGGCAGAAATATCTTTATTACATTACATGGTGTGTCTGGCCGAGCGGAGTCCATGGAGAGGAGAGCAGCGGGTGAAAGAGGTCATGTAGAACCAGACTGAGACACTGGCATGACACTGTGACATGTTCAGATCCCCTCCACTGAGCTGTGCCTCGCACAACAACATGAAACAAGGAAATGAGCCACAAATGTTTTCCTGACCCCCCCACACACACACACCGCTACTCAAACGTGTACACACACAGGCACAACATCCATATGGCAGGAGGAGACAATAGCAGAATACTGTAAACATTATGTTACCGTATGTACAGTATAACTAGATTCAGTTTAGCTACTCTGGTAAATTCAGGTATTATCAAAACATGCCTTTGTCACGAATAGACAAATGATTATTTAAGGAGAAAATCATTAGCAACCTTGTGACGCTCACCATGTTTTCTCTCACAGATGCTGAAAATGTCCCCATCTCACAACAGATTCCTGGATCCAGATGGTTCCAGAACACTTAACAACATTTAATCCTCCAGTTCTGATCCCATGATCAGAATTTCCTGAATATTTTATTTGAATTTGTTCATAACTATTGGAGTAAACTGAGTAAATAAACGCAAAAACATTAACTGTGGGGATTATTTACGGTATTTTCAGATGTCTCTCTCCTGTCTCATGCAGGGACACACTGTGGCCATCTCGTGTAATGCACCGAGCTGACTCCACTGAATTATATGTTGTCCGCTGGGTCTTCCCTCTAAATGGGAGCCATTGCCCCTATTAGATAAAGGTTAACAGTATTTTTGTGTCTTTGCCATCACAACCCAGCTACGGCTGCATCTGCCACCCGCATCACCCGACCCTTCATGTGCTTGAAAACTCTCAATATTTAAATCCCGAGTATTTGATTTGGATTTGGTTAATTTTGTCTGCGCCCCGCAGGCAGGAAGTGGTGACATTTGAAATAATTGTTGTTACAGGGGTAATCTCTGGAGGGAGAGCGGGGCAAAACTGTAGAGAAGATTTGAGTAAATTACTGTGTCAGCTTCTATTTATTTGCGACCAGATTGCCAGAGGCAGCACTTCAAGATAGCCATTAGGAGTCAGCGCAATAAAGACAGAGCGTGTAGCCATTGTCGAAAAGTTAGCGTGTAATGCTGCAAGTTATCATCAAAGTGCTCCCTGTGGAGCGAGCGGGGCGCACACTGGGGAGAGTACATGTGAGGAGAACCAATTATAGCTCCGCAAATCTCTCTTTCTCAGAGGGAGAGGTCATAAATCGGTTGCTATAGTTGCGTAGGCTCACTGTATATCACTCCTTATGGAGACGGTATCATTAAAGGTAAGAGCCGCACTTCGACTGATTCCACACGTGCTGCGTTACAAAGCTACGAGTTTAAAAAAAATGAAATGACAAAACAAAGTTCCAGAGCAAAGGAAAGTTGGGGATTTACAGTGTCAGTATATTTACCTCCACCAGGGAGGTTCTGTTTTTGTTTATTTGTCAAAATAATTCAAAAAGTTCTGAACGTATTTGAAAAAAAATGTTGAGTAAATGTTGCTAATGATCCACGACCAGATGATGAAATGTTGGTGGTGTTCTGGAACTAGAATCTGGAGGTTGATAGAATCTAGAAGGTTGCTATTTTTTTTTAAACTATTCGACTATAAGAGACAAAGTCATGTTTCGATGATCAATTAATTCATTAGAGGAGACAAAATGAACAGAGGATGATGATATTGGGTGGAAATGAGCTGATTGGTGGAGGTTGGAGCTCTATGAGTGTTTTTCTAGATTTATTAAATCTTTACAAAGAGTGAAACAATACAAAAACACAAGAACAAAAATGCCCAGGGCCAAATTCGGTTCATCAGGTACGTAGGGGGCTACATCAGGCCCCCACGATGTTCTGACATCACACTGATGTGATGGTAGCGACATGTAGTTATTTCAGCAATACTATTCTAGTGCAGGTATTATTGATAAAACGTCCTTTAACACTATAATGCTTTTTTTAATGTAAAGATGACAAGAACCATGCTGAGAAAAGTAAACTGGTGGAGGATTCCTCACCAAACACCAACTACGACAGGATCGCAACGTGATGCTTCTTAATTAAAATACCATACATATTCTACACCACGGCAACATTCTCCAACACTTTCATCTGTTTTGAGTATTTCTGCACAGTCTGAGCTCACTGAATGTGTCATTATGTAACAAATGCCTGCTCGGTGTCAGCCCTAGTCTCCAAATATCAGCACGTCTCTTGGGATATACTAATTAAAATGCTAATTTCGTGAACAATGTGAACGTACACAATTAGCTGCAAATTAAATCACATGAAGCAGCTTCAAATAACAGACAAGCGTGAACTGGTTAATCCTTTTACACTGTTTAAAATAAATCCCGGCCTCTTTCCACGCATTTCTACTGACGTTACGAGAAGTAAAAGTAAAACAATGAATATATAAGAAAGTCATAATCCACCTTTTTAATCCATCGCCACTCAAATATAGTACGATACCAGGAGAAGCCATGACTTTTAAATCTGGGATTTAAGACGGGAGGGGTGCAGGCTCAAACAATGAACAGGAAGTGGAGATGAAAAGGGAGGCTGCATTAATTAGATGGCTGCGATGGGCTGGAGGAGTGAAGACGGGGCCGGGAGGAGAGCTGTTTGTAGAGTCTGCCAAACAAATGGTGCAGCTCCCTGCGGGAAAGAGATTATTATGGGCTCTGTGTCTGTCAAACATGTGAGCACAATGCAAAAAAAAGGAAGGCGATGTTGATGGGGTGGGGGCGGTTGGCCCGAGGGTGCGCCGCTGCCTCCACGGGCCACCAGGACCCGGGCTCTCCGCAGCAACACCGGCCCTGCGAAAGAATGTCTGTAATCCGCAGGCTGACAGAGCTGATCCGTGGCTCTCCCCGGCAATGCAGCAGGCTTCCCTATTGTCAGCGGAGCTCAAAGGGGAGAGGGAGGAAGCCAGGGAGAGAGGGGGGGCACCAGGGAGGTGGTGTCCCTTTCTCAGCTTGGCCTTATGAGAGCTCCCTGCCATTGTCCGAAAATTACAATTGCACTTTTCTGATCTTTTGTGCACTCCTGTTGACAGTGGTTATTGACTAAGCGGTTGGACATGGAAAGGATATGACCCCCAACCTTACCCTCCCTCCCTCCCCTTGTTTTTTTTTTTTTTTTTTTCTTCTCAACTTTGGGGGGCCTCGGCGAACAAGAGAGGAAGCAGGTCCGAGGTTTACATGTAGAATTAGACTTTAAAAAGGGGTTTGAGGAGGCTTATATGAAAAAAGGAGGACGGAGAGGGGCGGAGGCTTTAGCTCCGACAAAGACGGCGGCAAACAACAATCAGCGAGGGTGGAAAGTTAGAGGAAGAAGAAGAAGAGGGGATGAAAAAGAAAAGAAACAACAGACCTCGCCACTTCTTTCCTTCCCTCAAACAGATGCTGAGGCAGATGTGGCGAATTAGGAGAAAATGGGCAAGGAAGAAATGAGACAGTATATTAGAGGTCTGGGGAGGACGCACATGATGAAATAAAGATTAAAGTGCCATTGCAGATGGGGGGAAATCTCACCCAGGGGTTGTGGGAGGTCTGAGGTGTCATGGCGGAAACATAATGTACAACAGCTTTGGTGCTGAGCGATGTGCTCTGGGACCGAAATCTCACCCAGGGGTTGTGGGAGGTCTGAGGTGTCATGGCGGAAACCATAATGTACAACAGCTTTGGTGCTGAGCGATGTGCTCTGGGACCGGTGCGACAAAGGACCCATCATACAGCTGCAGGACAAAGTGTTCCCAGAATAAGACTCACGGGGAAAAACAAGGTACTGATACAATAATGGCCATCAAATTCCACGGAGACGAAGAGCTGTTACAGAGCTGAATGGTAAAAAGGCCGATAGCTGCAGGAACGGCCAACGTGACAGCGTCAGTTCACAGTACAGATGAGCCCAGACGTGATGTAGGAGAAGATGATGTGACAGTGATGTGGCCCCCAAAAACCAAAGCCCGGACTCACCAGCAAACACCACAAAAAAAAAAAAAAAAAACTTATCTTGATTCATATTTGATCAGCACTGTTTAGTTTGACCGAGTCTGCCCGCTCACACACACACACACACACACACACACACACACACACACACACACACACAAACAGGCGCTGGATGATGGAAAAACAGGCCTGTAAACTCTGAATCTACTCGCCAGAGCCCCCCCCGCCACCAACCCCCGCAGCCCGTATACATCAAAATGAAGCTCAGCCCCTGGAGATTGCTCAGTGTCCTCCAGCTGAGGAAGTGTGTGTGTGTGTGTGTGTGTGTGTGCACACACATGTGTGCTCCTAAAAGTCTTAACGATGTCAGTGAATAGTTTCCAAACAGTTCTTTAATCAACTTGCACTGACAAAGGACGATTTGATGATTGTAATTCTTTGAATACAAGACTGATTCATGGTCTGTTATGTTTGTTCTGTCACCATCTAGCGATGAACAGTTGTTACAAAAGACAATTTCTACTGTCAGATTACACAAACGAACCGTGTTGCTGGTGAACACACCGTTAGTGGCATTGCTGCAAATCTGTATCCAACAGATTAACTTGCCGAAATCTGGACAAAGGTCAGTAATGCAGATATTCAAGCAGCGTAAGATCACTCGTTTAGCATTTTAATTAGATGGTGTCACACACCGAGGTGTCGGATTCCGTCAACAATCGGTTTTCTTTTCATCTAATCTCCATGAACGTATAATCCATCAACAAGCAGCCGGCCACCTTCTCCTCTAATGTAGACTGACGCAGATGAGGCCAGCGGACGAGGTTGAGTCTATCACACAACATCACAACCAGTAATCGGGCTGCTTCTTAGATTTATTTGTTGCAGGCCGGGAGAAAACACGCACTTTGTCTTCACACAGCAAATCAGCATCTCAACTGTTACAATTCCAGAGGGGCTGAAGGGAATTGCTGTTTTTACATTTCCGTGGCTTTTTTTCTTTTTTTCTTCTGCCCATAAGGAATATGGATAACAAATGAAATATTCAGTCCCATTGTCTGATTTATCTCTTTTATTATCTGCAACTATCACCCCGGCAATTTAAAGTAGAGCTCGCCTCTTTCTGGGCCTTTTCGCTGGGGGCCTGACAGCCCATCAACTTTATACTGTATAAACAGGGTCAGGACTGTAAGAGCATCTCTGTATGTTATTCTTTAAGGTTTTCAGCTCACTGAAATTCTAAATATAAATTGAAAAACAAAGAAAAAGAAAAACAGGATCCTTTGGGGGATGCTACCAAGCCCCCTTGCCCAAGAAACCCAAGAAATGATAAATCTGAACTATTTCCATTTCTGAAGCGAGGGAACAAAATGTTATTAATTTCAAACCAACGGGAGACGTCCATATCACAATTCCTCAGACTGTAAGTAATAAGACTCTGCTGGAGGGAATGATTGACTGACAGCTTGTTGTTGTTGTTGTTGTTATTGGGGGGGGGGGTTTCTTCCTCTCCAGTGAAACGATATTATGAGCTTTGTTCGTTTTCTGGGGTTTTGGGTTTGATAACTGACCACAGAGACGTAACTACACTCCAGACTGGAAAAAAAAAAAGAATTAATATGCAGTATAGTAAATACAGTATCAGTGAAGAGTGAAGAGAGAACATGGGAGTAAAAGTAACAATGACTTTATAGCAGTTGTGGGTAAACAAAAATAATGTTTTCTATCCTCCGAAGCAAACTAACAGGAAAATAGTTGCAACACTAGAAATGTACTGTGAAATATATCTGTAGTATATATAGTGAAATAAAAAGTTTATCCTCGTTCATCAATTATTGACACGGGTGTATTCGAGTAAATGATTCAATAAATCAATCAATCACTCAGTATCAGAGGAACAGATTTGACCCGTGACCTTGACAAAAACACCCTGCTGCAGGAAGCTTTGCTCGTCTCTTCCTTCCAGGTACTTTTCTCTCTCCCTCTCTCCCTCCCTCCATCTCTCCCTCCCTTTCTGCTTTCCCAAACACACCGCATGGCTAAAGATAGTTATTCCACCTTGAACCGATCTACATCACCTCCCCTGAGAGCACCAGTCCCTCTTGTGAAACCTCATACAGTACAACATTTCTCACTTCCTAAAAGGGGAATCAAACGGCAAGCGGGGGGGGGGGGGGATATTCAGCAAGCCTCACTTTAAATCAAGATAAAAGACTGAAATGGAAAATAATAGAGGGAACAAACCCCTGGACGGTCTCAGCCCCTAATGGAAACACATGGCTGAAGGCTGAGGTGTTGTCAGCAGCCGGCACTGTGACATTCCCTTTTGATAATCTGGCCTGCCATAAAATTAGAATAGCAAATATCTCCTGACAAAGATGCATGTTCCTCCTCTATTGTGGCTCCAACAAAAAAAAAAACCCTCCACTGGTGACTCTGAACGCCACAAACTTCAATTTAAATTTACAGGGAAAAGAGAAGTGATATGCTCTCAAAAATTTTAATAACCTATTAAGTTACGACTTCAATTTCATTTTATGAATATTTTCCTTGGGGAGTGCAGCCATCACCGGGAGAAAGATAGAATTTTAAAAAAGATAAATAGTGCCATTAATCTACAACATTTCTCTTCCATTATCCCTGAAAATGAGGAGTTATTTTTGCTCAGATCCTCACGTAATTAGCTCCTTACACTTGATTCACTAGCCAGAAAATGACCATGTTCAGAAAATTAAAAATTTGTCATTAAGTGGAATTTAACATAATATCATTTATCTTTATATATTACGCGGCTGACAAGCAGCAGCCCTGGATGTTGATCAGGCTTTTGTGTCGGAGGCAGCGCGCAAGGACTTGGCACTCGGATAGGACCGGGACTCCTCGCGCCTTCTGGGTTATCAGGTGAATTTTGACGGCTCCAGCACTCTTATGTCTGAATATTTATCCTACTAATGGAGCTGTCGTTTGTTAGAGAGAATTGTCATTTGCGTCGAGATGAAACCGGATGAAAACACCATGTTTCCTGTTACGTTCTAATATGAAGACTGAATGTGTTCTTTGGTTTAAAGAGGAAGGAAGAAGGTTTGATTTGTATTTGTATTTACACCTTTGTCCCCATTTTTTTACAGATATTTATTATCGGTAGCGTTTATTGTCCCACAGTGAGAAATTTACGAATTTGCATTGGGTGATGAAATAGATTTGTCTTCACTGATCGGTGACCAAATAAACTGCACCATTACACGGACACGTTTGTGTGATTTCACCTTTGATACGGCACATATGCAGCCCGATTCAACAGCCAAACAACTTCTCAGGTGAGTTCAAGTTTCTCTCAATGGGTCATTTTGAAGAGAAAAAAAAACAAGCTCAGACCTCCTCCAATCAGCTTGTTTCCACCCAATATTCTCGTCCTCCATTCATTTGATCTCCTCCGATAAATTCATTGATCATCAAAACATGACTTTGTAACTAATCATCAGATAGTTATTAAAAAAATCATTTGTAACCCTGTTACACAAATCATGACCTCTGACCTGTATTTTTTCTTCATTTTCAACAGTAAAACCGAAAACAAACGTCCGTCCCCGACCTTTGTGTTAACAGACAGACCCACTAACCACTGGTCCACAGACACAGTCCACTGCTGCTATTGTGAAGTGCTAGACACAGATGCTGAAAATGAGGGAGAATCCTTCAACAGATTCCTGGATCCAGATGGTTCTAGAACACCTAGCGTCTAGCGTCCGAACGGGTTGTTGGGTTGTGCGCTGCTGAACACAAACACTACGTTGGTCATCGCAGCACAGCGCAGCAGGATATCCACCAACTGATCATCATCTCGCTCTCGCTCTCGCTCCAACAGCTCCAACTTGTGCCACTTTCATCTGATGTATGTGTTAAAAAGTTTGGTGATAAACCCTAATGTGTTCGCCAGCGTCAATAAACTGACCCGGATCAAGCACTGGTGGCAAATAATTCGATTTACATGGTGGTGCTGATTAATTATCCTCAGATTGTCTTAAGAGAGGAAATTTCAGTTGATAAAAGAAGAATGAAGTCAGAAAAAGAAAAGAAGACAATATTTCCTCTCCAAGTCATCACTCAGAGAGCCTCCCCCAGACCCGGGTGAGCAGTCCTGACAAGATGTTTGTTTGTTTGTTTGTTTGTTTAAATAAACGTAAGCAGTGGCAGTTGTTGCAAAAGAGAAACTGTGAGGGGGGGGCATCAAACACCTGCCTCCTGCTGGTCTGGTGTTTGTGTGGATCCATTCAAACACCCAAACATTCCTCTTTGTGTGGAGTCTCTTACATCCTCAAACATGCTGGTGTGTTCCCAAAAGACAGAGGGGGGGGGCAGAGCTTCGCTATTCAACAATGATTTGACTTCAGGGGATTGGGTTACTTTTTTTTATTTACCTCCGCCAAGGAGGAATTTATCCATTTGTTTGTCTGCAAAATAACTCAGAATTGTTGTGAACGTATTTTAATGAAATGTTCAGTAACTGCTGCTGATGGACCGGGACCAGATGATTAAATGTTGGTGGTGTTCTAGAACCATCTGGATCCAGGAATCTGTTGAAGGATTCTTCCTCATTGTCAGATAGGGACATTGTCAGCATCTGTGTCTAGAACTCCGCAATTATCTTTTTGTGGTGTTAAGTAGTTTTGTTTGTAGTTTTTAAGTAATTTTGAACATGAATTGCTTTGTTTGTTCTTGAGCAACGTGTAATTGTTCTCTAGTGTTTCACTTCAGCCATGACGGTTTAGCTTTATAAGTTCAAAACTCACTGGCGTTGATCCCTGGAGCAAACGCCGTCCACACGGCGTTAAAAAGCAGGACACTGGAGATGACATCTTAAACACGGTGCACTCATTGGTGAACATGGTCAATCACTCGTATAGCGGAGGAACAAAGGTGCATCCTGAAGACACACTAAGGTCCAACACACACACACATTTGTCACCGGGCAGCCCCTCCCTCTGAACAAAACCAAGCAACCTTACATGCACGTGGCTTCCATTCAGCTCCCTGGGGTTCAAACCAATCTCTCTTGTCTCCCGCCAGTCTCTCTGCTTCAACCTGCATCAGCCATCACACCCATTAATCCATCTGCCGAACATGACTATGACTGATTTGGCCACCAAACAATCAATTTGTGTCTCTCTCATTCGCACTTCTGGTGCAAATATGAAAAAGTATCCGCGGTGATAGTCCCACCACAGTGAAATAACAGCGTAATAAGACAATCAGCGTGTGACCTTGGAGGGGATCTAATTCATCTGCCCATCTGTCTTAATTTCCTTCAGGATGACAAACGGAACACTTGACTATTGAATGTTTTTTTTTTTATCTTTGTTTTGTCCACAAATGTCACGCAGCCAGAGATACATGTGCTGAATGGTTCACATACACTGACTGTTGTCTGAGCTCATCATAGGATTAGATGACCTGTTGAAAACAAGACAGAAACACTTGAGACGCTTTCATGGTTCAGACTCAGCGGAGTCTCAAGGAACTGTGACGGCGAGAGAGAGAGAGAGCTCTGTGACTGACAGGTGACCAGTCAGATCATGTCCGCTGACTCAGCAGATAAAACCAACAATCAATGACAAGCCATCTGTCAACTGTCGTTCTTATAATGTTCCAATAAAAAGTTGTTAGTCCTTTTTCCTGTTTTCGTTCTGTGGTGATCTGCGTGTTTCTCGTTTTGTTTGTACATCACCATTTTTTTTCCCCCAACTGATTCATGAGTTTGTTTTGCACCACGTTTTTCTCATTGCACCATCAGTGCTCTAATTTCGTTGTACAACTCATTATACAAAGAAAATAAAAGATTATTTTATTCCGAGTGTGTGATTACTTCATTCTTTGCTCACGTCTGCACTGACCGATGCGTCCCACAAAAGATTTCACGCAACTTCACAGCGAAATGAGTCAATTAGGTGGAAGTAAAGATGCTAAAGTGTGATTTTAATATTATAATTAACACATATGATGTAAACACATTGTTTTTTAACGTAAACTAAGGGACACAGATGTTTGTTTGTCAACAAACAGCAAACTCGCTCGCTCAACACGAAATCATTCAAAGCTAAAAGTGTCAGCGATACGAACCGCTGGCAGCTGGTCTCCATCAGTGCGCCGCTCTCAGACTCTGACAGATGATTCAACATGGAGGTTCCAGTGCCGGCTGTCGGTCAGCTGAGGGCGCAGCCAGTCAGTCAGGGTTTGACAGCTCCGACTGAAGCTGTGTGCAGCGACGACCAGCAGAGTAAAGAAGATTATTGGTTCACGTGTGTGTTCCCGGAGACTGACAGACTTATCTGGCCAAACCTGACCCTGTTCTTTTCTCATTCTTCCCGCGGTACTCTAAAGACATAAACTGGTACCAAATATTAACTGTCCACTTGACCTTTTCTGTTATATTTACATGCATTTTTTCTTTCTAATTCTGATCCTGTGATTTTTAACTATATCTTTATAGAATTTGTTGAGAAATCAAAGGACATAGTTATTACATGTATGTTTCTGAGGCCTTTTGGGGTGAAAAACAAGAATGAAACCAATTAAGGATTTAATAAGTGGGTTTTTTTGTTATTTGCACATGAAATGGTAAAAAATAACCCAATTTTATTTCACTAATTTGCATCTGACAAACCCTCAATGGTCAAACTCATGATTCCAATGCTCGTGTCACTCACATATTAGAGACGCTTACATCATAATCTCATACATTTCAGTTCATGATGTCAATACAAAATGTAAATACATTTGTTTCCACCGTTTATAGAAAGTATAGCTGAGCACAAAAAGTCGGAATATTTTGAGAAATAGTCTCTATAAAAGTGGTATAATATCGTAATCTTTAAAGCGCATACAGACTGAGTGGGATGCAAGTCTGTGTGCTGCAGCCATGGAGACAAAGCAGATCGCAGTGAGCCCATGCGAGAATGCAAAGCAGGCCATCTGATAGCGGCGAGCAGAAGGTAGGAACGAGGCATGTGTCTGGGACAGGCCCATCGCCGAGCATTTGTCATGAGACGGTGACAAAAGGGGGGTTGAAGGGGCCTTTGCTCGACGCCATTCAGAGACATTTGTAAGCCCGGCTGTTGAAGCCAGGCCAAAGACTTGCGAACAGCTGGAGCCCTGCCATGATTGATAAATGTGGGCCTCCAAGAACTTCATTTTGATATGAATGAAGACAAAGGCGCAACAACATTCTGTGAGTGTTTAATAGTACCGTCATTAAGTGGCCACGGTGGACAAACGGTCTGTCCTCAGCTGGGGATACACAACGCTAAAAGGGAGGTCAGTACCCCCTGCTAATTAACATTTTTATGACAGAATACCCTTTTACTTGCAGATTTGTAATCATTTAACATCCGGGCTGAAAAGAACAAGGAAGGTTTGGATTCAAATAATAATAAATCCATTTTATTATTTATTTTTTGCTTGGAATTCTATTTTCTTTTTTCTGTCTTTGGGCAAAAATGTGTTTGTTTGGCTTTTTCTTTTTTTTTTTTAACGTTGCATTCTCTAGGTAAAGAGTCTTTTATCACGTTGTTGCGCATGAACACTAATCAGATTACAGTGTGTGCAGTTTGTCATGCTAATCGTGCAATAACCAAATTTCAACAAGTTCTGCCGGAGCTGCGTTTAAACACTGTCTGTTGTGTCCCGTGCTCCCCCGTGGGTCATCGGGAGCGAAGGTGACCAGCTATGATCCATTTCACTTCACTGGCTTTTAAAGTGACCAGAAACATCTTTATCCTCCTGATGTTTTGTTGTTTTGTGTTTGTGTGTTTTGATATTGCAGAACTGCTGAGGAACATTTCAAAATAAAAGCTACAAGCAGGTGAAATTCACAGAGGTAATTGTTCCCTCTTATTGATTACTTTGCTTCAAATAAACAGTTTTAATCAACATAACAGAGGATTTCCTATCTCTTTTATAGAGTTGAGAGTAACTATGCACATTCATCCCTGACCTATTAAATGGCTGGATAGTGCCGAAGACCGACACAGAAAATTGAAAAGTTTTCCATCATTAAGTGATATATATGGCTGTGACCAGAGTCCATAAAAATTGGGAATTGTTCTTTTCTAATTTAAAATTCCATTCCAGACAGTCTTCACAGTGACAAAGGAGGACATCCATCCAGTAATACAGTCAAGAATTTGCTGCCAGGATTCACGATGAATGAGTGAATTTTGATGGAGTTGAAAACTCCACCGGGTCTTTTTTCTACATCACTGCGGCGGAGGATGGGATTGTGGGGGGGTGGCGAGGGGTGTATGTGTGCGGAGGGTGGGGGGTCTTATCCACAGAGAGAGGCACCTTCTTCAATATTCAGAATCCCACTGTTGTGTTCCGAGTCTCAGAAGGTGATCAATTTCCCTTTGGAGCACCGGGGGCTTCATTTGTTTGTGAAGGATGTGTGGTGTTGCCTAAATGACGATGCCAATTCTTCAAAAGCCACTTTCTGTTGACACTGAAGCCGCAGCGCTCGTCGCTTTCAGGAGCCTGAAGTTCACAGGCACACGACTGAATCTGGATTCGAGTGGAAAGTCTTCAGCCTCTACAAACATTACAAAAGCAGCAATCGGATCAGTAGAATTATTTTGGCCACCGTCTTAACTTTAACTTCACACCAATAATTAGACGTCTCAGATTCAACGTGTCCTCTTTTGACCTTTCACATTTCACATTTCACACATTTCCGCTTGAGGCCAAATAGACGGAAACATGGGAACATTTGGATGATTAACAGGTAAAATAGCAGCAAACTACATAAGTCAGTGTTTTTTTTAACCAAAAATAAATGACACATAGCTCTTTTTGACATGACCGTCTGCACCATCTCTCAGAACTGAAGGAGGTCGATCATTTCCAATCACAAAAATCAGGTCAACTGAGTCAGTGAGGACTCTTATTTTTGCTTATTTTACATTATAAATTGAACTGTCTGCATAATGTTTTTCTTTCTTTTTTTTTGTCTTTGTCTGTCTTTTTTTAATCTTCCATTGCAGGATTTCAGGTAATTGTATCTGCTTCTTTTTAAAAACAAACACTTAAAAATAACTTGTGAGACACTTGGCTCACTCAGTCTTGCTCAAAGAAATTCAACAAAGGCACATCACTGAAAAATGAAAAATCATTTTAGTACATACATGTATTCCTCTATTTTTTAATATAATAATAAATTATATTATGTTATGTATGTTATATGTTATATGGTATATACAAATATATATACACACTGTTTATGTACTTACAGTATATATATTATAGTGTATCAGTATATAATATACGCTATATATATCGTGTTTTGAGGAATGATCATTTTGTCTGTAGCCTTTTTTAGGACTGAAGCAGTCTCCCATCACTGACTCGCTGCTCTTTAAGCAGCAGCACGTCAAGCCTTTCTGTTCCCGGTCTTAGCAGTGCAATGGCCCATGCGGTTACCTCACGGAGTGTTTAGAAGAGGACCCTCCATGTCCGCTGAGTTGTGCCTGGTTTACCAACACTATTGATTGCAGGTGATGTTCTGGACAAAGTCCATCTGACCTCTGCGGGGGCTTAAATGCATCATTGTCCAGCAAGAGATCTCCAGAGACCCTGGACACACTGTGTGTGTGCAGCGCTGTGCCTCAGACACACTGATAAAGTGCCAACAACAACAAAAAAATCAACACGACACGTGGATAAGCTCCCGGATTTTTTCCCTACCTCATACTTGAGCACATCTTAACTGAAGCTGGTCTGTCTTCCTCATAATCACGCCGATCAGCTCTTCTTGTTGCCTGGCTGTGAATTCTAATTGGCGTTATTAATCAGCAATCATGTTAACACTCTCCCCAATCTGTGGGGCGAGCTTCTGTTCCATACATACCTCAGAGCCATTGATGGAAATCCAATGAGACATAGGTTTACCTGCCATGAAAGTACCTGAGCAGCAGTCAACACGAAGGGGGAAGTACACTTTGAATTAATTAACATCACAGCTCTTGTACCACTTCATTTCTGTAAACAAACAGTCTAATATGTGCTAATTAATTGAATGTGTCAGACTTCCTCTCCGTGCCTCCCGTCGATCTTTCCTCCTCCTGTTGTGTTTTTTCATTTTTTCGGAGGTCACCTGGGGTTACAGAGGAAAACGCACAGAGCAGCACGTCTGCTGAACAGATAGAGACGCAACACCACCGGAATCCTAACTTATATACAATATTTTAGAATATATTGCATTTTCATGTATTCACATGAAATTATGCGTTATATATTCTATAGAGAACTACGCACCCTCACCCCAGAAAAATTATGAAATTATCATTAAAATCACTGTTGGACTGGCTGTTCTGGTTTGTCCATGTGGTGTCTCACTTTTAAAATAATGTATTACTGTATTAATACTAAACTAGAATGTATACGTGGTATAGTGACATCATGCCGGCCACTATATTAGATATCTCTAATAGAAAAAATATATTTTATGAATGGAAGTTACTTTTATGCAAATAAACGGTTTGTCATCATGTATGTGTTTGTTTGTTGTGATTAACTTACTTTAGCTTTAACAAACTTTTTTTTTGCTGTGTCATGTTAAATAGCTGCTGATTCATACAAGGGAAAGAACCAATGAACTTTTGTGATCTGACATTTTGACACATTCAAACTAGTTGGCGTATTTCTCACCTTCACATATTCCAAAAACAGGGGGCCCCCGCTCTTTGTTTTTCCTGATTTCCATTTCATATCTGCAGCACTCACGCGCCCAGCTCTGCATGCAACCCGCTCATGGGTGATGATTTTTGAATTGATTTGCCGTTCTCACAAACGAAGGGCACAAAAGGCTGAGCAATCAGTCCAAGGCTGGCTGCTCCTGGCCCGGAGAGAGACGAGATACTGAGTGCAGGGCAAGCATGGCTGATCTGAATCATGAAGAATAATGTTTAGCCTGGCAGATGATTAGGGATGTAAATTTTTTTTTTTTGGGGGGGTGCGGGGGGGGGGGGGTGGGCGGGGCGGGGCGGGGTAGTGGGGGCTGGCATTTGGTGACGTCACATTGGCGATCGAACAATCTGGCAGCGCCGACACTGGCAAAACGCTGCTCAATTTGCTGGGGCTCCTGCTCCATTTGCCTGTTAATGAGCACTGTTGTTGGAGGTACCCATGTGTGCCATGTCACGAGGCGCGCACGCAGCACCTTCACCTGACGCTCTGACCACAGAGGACAATGGCAGCCGCCGTGACAGATGTTTCCACAGTTTCTGGGGAGGGAGCTACGCTGTCAGAGGGCCCGGATGTATCACAGACAACACACGTCTGCCGCCAGGCACCAACACAAGGAGTCAGCTGGTATTATCGATAAGAGGGTGTCACAACCGCTAAGTGCGATGAAAAGGTATTTTGTTCTTGTCATGTAGAAATACTCCAGGTAGGTAACAGATACTAACAGAATCTGTCATTTTTGAGGTTCCATTTTTGGAGTTTTGACAACGTGCTTGAGTACGCCATCCAAATAACTCAAGGCTTCAGTCTTGAGTAGCAAGCGGTGATTTTCCAGGTGTACTTGCTTTCATCTTCCATCTGTAAATAAACGGTTTCCAGTGGTTGTGAAGAAGTAGAAGCTGCCATTGTCGGTGGGCCTTGGAAACCGTAACCATTTGGACTCAACCCGCAACCACAACGCCACGTGTCAGTCGCTCACCTATGACACAGCGCGACGTACAAACAGCCGTAAAACAGACAGCCACCAAATTTCAATGTACTAAAGCGGCGATCTGCGATACATACAAATACGATGTAATTCAGCGAGCTTTCATGCCTGGTTAAGCATGTACATCTTTTGGTGGCCCACTAACTGATATTCAGAGCAATATTTCAGAGCACATCGACATCCCGCTGAAATTAACTCAGCGGATGTGCGAGCAGACCCGGGTCCGGCACCGCAAACTGGCTCATGATTACGTCGAGATGAATAGAGCAAGTCGTGCACAAAACTCCCCCCAATCTACAAGCTGTCCTGGCAAATTTAAATACGGCTCATTACAAAGAGGAGCATCGTTCTAATGTCTCTGCTGCTGGAGAATAGGTAATGGATGCAGAGCCTCCGGAGCGTTTGGGAGCAGTTGGTTTTCTCTGATTACTAAATCCAGGGTTGATATACAGATGTAAATATGCTGCTTAGAAGCCCCCCTCCCCCTCCTTCCTGGATCCCTCTTCTTCCATCTGGCAGACAATAGTTTAAAATTCTTAATCCATGAGCAACCATTGAACATTAGTAAATTGCAAATTACAGATGTTTTACTGTCTCGTTTTTTTCCGTTTCGATCCGCGCATCCCACTGTCACTCAGTGCACGCATCCCTCGCTCCTCTGCATTCATTAGGCACCCGGTGCCATCATGGCACCATATGACACTGTCATCATTTGGTAATTAAACCTTTGCTCGTTTAAATATGAAAAGCTGGCAAGGGTGTGATCATAAACAATGTTGCGCAAAACAGATTTTCTACACTAAATGAGAATTCAGGCAGCATCATGCCAGAGATTGATTTTTTTTTCCTGCCTCCCCTCTGTTCTTGGAGCAAAACAAAAACTGAAAATCAACTATTGGAAAAAAGTTGCAGTCGTGCCAAACCTATCAGACGCATTAAAATTCATGCAAACGCTTCAAACGGAGAAGCGGCCGTGTACAACTCCGGCGCCGTGTTCATGGCAACTGGTTCGGGCTCTCAGCGAGAATAAAGCAGCAGATGACAACTCAAATATAGTCACAATAACACGAGGGGAAACGTTTAAGTGCAGGACATAACATCACCGTTGCACTACTCTATCCCCTAAACACAGTTATGGCTACGATCATGTCACCACACCGATAAAAACCTCCCCGTCGCCTGAGGACAAGAGCTCCCAGAGTCTCATCGGCATTCACAAAGGCCTCCATCACTGAAGGTTTAGCCAAACGGCTGCGGAGAGGAGGAAAGCCCGTACCATTACAACCCAAACTACTGGCTTTTTATTACCTCTAAACAATCTTCCTTGCAGCCGTCCTTTAGCGGCGCTCAGAGCTGCAGAGAAAGTACGTGGGAGGAGGCCATTCAGTCCCATTATGGCTTCCCATAGATCAAGGTCACAATTTTCATGATCATTACACCACTGAAGGTGACAGGAAGCATTTACAGAAGTGATCAGGAGCTTATGTGGGAACTGCTCATCCGTAGATTTCCGGGGAGAGGAATATATGTGCATGCACAGCCCCCTCTCCCCCCAACACATACACACACACATACACACAAACTAATCAGCAAATCACACGCAGCAGCTGACATTCCTCATATCACATCATCATTACACTGAAGATAACTGGCAAAGACAAAGAGGGAGAAAACAGCCCAAACAGTGAGGGGGAATTAAAGAAATCAACTTGTAGGAAATGAGCATGTGCGAGGCCAAGCCTGCCACCAGGAGGTGACTGGCTGCTACATTATGCATTCACACCGCAGCCCACTGGACAGAAGCTCTGCTCCCCATATTGCTGACATGTGATTGGAAGCTGTTGGCTGTCTGCTCGGGATGGAGGCAGCTGGCGGGACACCTCGGAGCTGCCTGGGGCTGATCTCTGTGACACTCTCACACACACACACACACACACACACACAATGAAAGATCCAGACGTGGGATCGGCCTCTCCCACAGCGAGGGACACCCGGGGGCCTGGAGGGAGGATCAGAGACAGAGCTGCAGCGGCCGACGTCGTGGATGGAGGTGGAAGGTGTTGGAAGTTGGATGGAAAGACACACAACAGACAAACAGAGATGTTGGATGATACTTGAGAGAAAAAAAACATGGATAAACTGCAGTGACGGTGGTGTCTAGAACCCTCCGTGTTCCCAGTCTTTGTCAAGTCCCAACCAGAGGGGACACACACACACACACACACACACACATTTAGCTACTCATGTGGAAAGTTGGATGGGGAGGAGACGGGACGGAGCTCCTGTTCCCTGTACGATAACTGCAACTCAGAGGCTACTTTTTTTTTTTACTTTTAAAAAAATGACAAAGACTGCAGTCCTATTTTTAAACTGCCACTTCGGGGCACATTTAACAATTACAGGCAAACCTGCATAATGAATGAGAATGTGGGTGAAGTCTTAACTTCGATAGTGTGTTAATTCACAAGAGATAACGGGATAACACATATACAATTGTATTTTTTTCCCCTCAATACAACAATGTCACACTACTACAGCTATTACAATATTTAGCATATTTAAATGACCGAAATATAATAATAATAATAATAATAATAATTTGAAATGGGTTTTTGGAAAGAGGGTTCTTAGTTCATATTTCCATGCAAATGAGATGTTAATTTGTCTTAATGCTTAATGATTTGCTGTACCTGAGGCGTGGAACAACTCAGAATCTCCACTGTCTGACTGCTTTTGTGCTCCGGGTATGAAAAGTAATTTAACAAAGTGTTTTCCAATCAAAGTAATGTAACCTGATCTCACTTGCAGTTGGATCATATCTACAGTACAGAGTCACTCAGAGTGCGTGTGTGTGTGTGAGAGAGAGAGAGAGAGAGCAGAAACTCCTTCCTGTTTTATCTTCTGATATATGACCGTCAGAGCTGTAAACTTGGCATTGACTTTTACGCCTGTTCTTAATTTTTCATGATTTGCCATCAAAGACAGTCATCGGTTAGATTGACTGCACAGAGCGAACACGTCCAAAACATCCGGGTGATTTATGTGCAGGATGCTGCAGCAGAACCACCGACACAAACAAAGAAAGCTGCTGGTTTGATCGTCAGGAGGTTTCACTTTTTACAGTGGACAAACCGAACTGCGCTGGTTGCGTTTCTGCTGCAAACGAAATGTGGTTGAGGAAATTTAGTTAGAAAATCCCTTTAAAATTAGGATTAAATGGCGATTTTTGTACAAATGTGGAAAAATGTAACTTACAGATGTGAAGTTAAATTAACAATTAATATTTTCGTTTTTTTCTTTCAATTTCCTGATTGTACATATAAAATTCTGAAAAGATGCTGAATTCACAGGAAAACAGTTACATTCAATCAATTCAATTAGAAGTCAAAATGTTGTGTGTGTGTGTGTGTATATATTATTGTTATTATTTACTATTATGAGTGTTCAAATAAATAAATAAATCACATTCCAGTTCAGTTAGTTTTACATTTTAACGACGGGATCGATGGAAAACAGTTGTAATGATCCAATTAATTATGGGCGAAATTAAAAGCAAGTGCAAAATCAATTTTTCACGGTGTCGAGGAGGGAATCAGATTGATGCTCCATCTGTTCGGAGCCCGGAGGAGAGTCGCTGCAGGAGCACGGGACACGGGCAAAGGAGAACGGTTACACTAAAATACTGAACTGACAACTAATTGACATTTCAACTTAAGGGGGAAAAAAATTCCAAACTGCAAATTCCACGTCTGCTTGTCTATAGTTGTCATTTACACCAAAGCAGCATCACAAACTCCTCCTTGGAATCCTGCAGGATTCATCTCCACCTTCCAGCACGTCTGCTCCTCTCCGAACGCACTGGACTGGTGACGTCGGAGATAACGCGAGAGTTGACAGAGCAGCGGGGAGGAAAACGGGTAGAACACACCTCCAGCTACAGTAGGAAGCTCTCCCCACTCATAGTTCATGTTAATTATATGTATATATGATGAGTTGGTGCACACCTGCTTTCCTTGTGGAAAATAACAGATATTTATATATGTATATATTGGGAAAAAAAAAGTTCTCCCCACTTAAATACTTAAATTGGCTGAAAGTGAGAGCTGATGCTGGGCTGCACCCTCGTGCTCCCTCTTCCTCTCTCCTCCTCCTCCCATCATCCCCCATCATCCCTGCCTCCTCTCCCTCTCCTCTGCACAGGCCATTAGGAAGCAGGGCAAAAGATAAATTGCTCTCTGTCAATATATTACACCTCTCCTAATGGGTGCAGCCGGGCTCCAAAAACATTTTCCAAACTCTTGACATGCAGCGGTTTAAACGCTGCAGACGTCAGTGGAAAACAAAACACCATTTATTACAAATACGTGGGTTTCATTAGCAACATGCGATAATTAATTCTCTCCTTTCGTTTGTCTGCATGGTTTGGGCTCTCTGACCCCTGCTCCTACACACACTCTCACACACACACATACACACACATACACACACACTGGTCAGACGAACTGCAAACATGTGGAGATGGTGTATTCATAGAAGAAAAAAAAAAACGCTCCTGCATCCTCTCTCCAAGGCCTTGATGCTTAATTTGTGCAAAGATCAAATTGGGGGGACCAGGAGGGCACTGGTGTGGGGTGTGGGGGGGTAGCAGAGGGAGATGGTGGTGTTAAAGGGGGGTGGGGGTGTAGCTTTAAGGGAAATGTGCAACCGGCTGTGAAATTACAGCCTATAGTGCAACATATTGTACCAGAAGCTCACTCCAAAAACAGTAACAAAAAGAGAAATCATCCCCTAACCTGACCAGGAGGCAGAGCAGGAGATGTCCCAAAGAGATGACAACCGCCCCCTCCCTGATTTGAAAAAAAAATCCCAATATTCTACACCTGTGAGGGCATAAACCACAATGACTAAAATGTGAGTGTCACATCCACTAACATATTGTGAATATTAATGCTGATGATAATGTGTTTTGTATCATTTTTTTTTCTTTGCTCAATTTGGTTACTTAGTTCTATTAATTTGTTTTTTGTTTTGTTTTTTTTTGCATTTGATAATTTCCAGACAAGTATTTAAAATACAAACAGTGCATCATTAGTTGTATATTTGCATTTTAATACAGTGTGTTTATCTTTTCATAAATACTCCACAACCTATTTTTTTCTTTTTTTTTAAGGATATTGATCAGGTTGTAGTTGAGGAAGTTTAATTCATAGCAGCATCTCAAAGAGCTTATGGATAATTTTTGCGCAAAGTTGTACTTTCTCTTTTCTTTTTTTGGGGGGGGGCAACTGAGGTGCGTCTTTGGATTTGAGAAACTCTACAGCGCCATCTACAGAATGAGAGTGGAACTGCCGCGTGCGGAACACCTTCACCTTTAACCTGCAGCAGTGCTGCTGGTTCGGACCACTGCGATCATCACACCATCAGCTGCCTTCATGAAGGTCGGTTCACCTGCACACGGAGCAGAGGGCAGGTTGACACCTCATTTAAGAGGGGAAATAGATGTTCGGGCCCCCACAGCTGACAGCAGGTGTAGAAAATACATCGAAGTGAAGCTGAACTGAATAAAAATGGTCATTCTTCTTATTAGTATTATTATTGTTGTTGTTGTTGTTGTTGTTAACTTGCTGAGCGATGGAACAATTCACAACACAATCACGTCTTATAAACTGATGTTTGCACCTGCTCCAGACCTTATTTATCGCCCCTCCCCTCCCCTCGGTGCCGGTGAGTCAGACCCAAAGACCTCCTCATCTGGACCCCCGGTTTGTGCGCTGGCGAATCACAAAGTGTTGGCATCTATTGCCTTTGTCTGACAAGTCATCCATATAAGCAAAAAGGGGGGGTCTGCAGAGGGAAGGAAGGAGGGAGGCAGAGGAGAGGACAGGAGAGGAAAGGAGAGGCGGGGAGGGCTGCAGCTTTTAGATCCACACACACGGTGAGAGAGGCTTCATTCCCAGCCCAAAGACCCAGCGCCTCACACCAAACCCCCGATGAGAGCGCGCGTCTCTCCCCCGTTTGGACGCGTCAATCGAGGCCACCACGACTGAGGAAAGGACGGTACCGGGCCCCGGATCGCTGTGGACCTGCAGAAGAACCGCGCTGGTGTTTTTCTGGCATGAGATGAGAATTATCCTCCGCCAGGTGTTTCTTCTGTTTCCGGTCCGGTCATGCTGCCCACCTGCCTGAGCGCCGGACTGGACTCCTGAACACACCAACGGCAACTTTGGGGGAAGAAGTTGCCTTCTGATCGGTCGCTGAAGCAGAGGCGGAGGAGGGAAGGAGGGA
>NW_027614093.1:0-30062 GCF_965212315.1 Lampetra planeri
AATATACCATTTGAAAGCCTGTTTATTTCCCTTTCTTATCGCGCCATGTTTGTAAGGAACATGCATTTGTGGGGATTAGAGTCAGAGTACGGAAGAGAATTTGGACCACATGGACATGAAAAAATGGAGCACAATCATCATGTAAAAATGTATTTGAATTCTGAGATTAAAGTCTGAGTGTAGCTGAGTATGTGGGTTGCGCCCATGAAAAATGTCTTGTTCAAGATACACCAATTAATACCATATAAAATGTGTTTTAGCCAGTGAAACAATCAAGGACACTCAGCAGAAAATCATTGTATGTGGTTGCACCCTCGAGGTTTGCAGTATGTGCATCCGCAAAGTTCACAAAATAATCAGGATTATTTCTAAATTCCTCTTTCATAATGTCAGACTACAACAAGTGTCACTTGTTGACACCTGTAAACCCCGCTGCACTGACACAGGACATAAATAGCCTTTGGACTTCGTCCAGCCAGACATTTAAAAAAAAAACAAAAACAAAAATCAAATCCAATGAACCACTTTGACCTAGAAGTGGCACTTTATGACCGGGTCAGGCGGAGGAGGAAGAGACAGAACAGTCACTCTTCCGCCGCTGCAGTCTCCTCTTGACTTCCGACACCTGCAGCAGCAATGTCCCGTCTCGCCGCCCGACTCCTGCTGGTTTCCCGGCGCTCGACAGCCAGATCCGCGCTGTTACCGAGGTGGACGCCGGCGTTCATCCGACCTCTATCCACAAACCGAGGTTCGCTCGATTTAAAAAAAAAAAATCATAATCATTATTGATTTATATTCTTGCATGTTCATAATCCAGGCGTGCGCAGCGCGGTGCGTCTTTACGCGGATGATTCATGTTCGTGTTAAACTGGAAACGTGTAGGATGAGTGATTCTCACTGCTGTGAATGGCGTTTTTAGCTACTGGGGTTTCTTTAAGAAGTGTAATAGTTCTAATCGAAGTGTGTTTCGTTCATGAAATGTCCTAATCGATGGGGGGGTTTGGTATCTTCAGCACGAACGCAACCACCTCTGCTCTCTGCAGGTCTGAGGTCTCTCACCCGCTATGATGAGACTATCAATTGGCAGAAGAAGCTCACCCCTGAGCAGTATGTCATCACCAGAGAGAAAGGAACCGAGATGGTGAGCGCCCCCCCCCCACACACACACAAACAAACACATGCAAAGTACCTGAGGCCAGTTTCACAAAGCTCGTAAAAGTTTGTTCCTGATCAACTGAATTCAAACATGAAATATAACAAAAGACACTTGGTTTGATGTGACAACAGAATTGAACACTACAGTTTTCTTCCTTTCAGGGTTAACAAACTCCAGCATTTTTAACTAAACCTGCTTTGTGAACACACTGTAATGTGTGTCAGTGTGGCAGACATGCACACACCCTTATGGCCTCATTAACACCAGCACAGTTGGAAATGGACTTTGCTCACCCCAGGATTGTTGACCTGGGTCATGTTCAACAAGCTTGAAAAACAGTTGTCATGTTCATGACCTGCTTTACAGTCGTTCCAAAGCTGGATAACCTTTTTTTTCCCAGAAGAGATAATCTACATCTGGGTCCTTTACTGCATTTAATTTATATAAATTATTCTATTTAGACTGTAGATTTTATGGACTCTGTTATGTCTCAAAGATATGCATATGTGACCATTCACATATTGATGTCTTGCATGGTCACAGTAAACTAAAAGAAATGCTACAGTATGTACAAAATGAAGTTGAATGCTAACTGTAAACAGTGACATCTCAGTATACACCAGGCAGAACCTCTTTCCAGAGGCCAGCAGAGAGAACAGTCTGTCGGCTGGGTGGGGTCTTTGGTCATTTTGTGAGCTCTGGTCGAGCAGCGTTCCTCCCTTCCTCCCTGTAGGCTAAATCTGTTTCCCCAACATGTACTGGTATTATGGATACATTTTTTTTTAAATTGCTGTGTTTCTGACCCTAAATCTGTTTTGTGTGTGTGTGTCTCAGCCCTTTAGTGGGATCTACCTGAACCACTATGAAGTGGGGATGTACCACTGCGTCTGTTGCAGCACGCCGCTGTTTAGGTAACAGGTTGCACTTTATATTCAAACAGTTGTGGTGGTAGTCATCAGAAAGGTAAAATAGACAATTGAATGCTGAATATTTAAAATGTTAAATAGGTAAATTACTGAGTGAATTCATTGTTGTTTTGGTAAACGTTCATGTGGAAAATGAATTTTTCCTTGATAGCTCAGAGGCGAAGTATGACTCAGGGACAGGCTGGCCAGCATTCAAAGAGGCTCATGGGACTTGGGAGCGTGATGAAAGCCATGCATCCATCATTCGTCGCCCCGACAACAGCCTAGGAAGTGCTGGCACAGAGGTTCTTTGTAAAAACGTGAGTTAAAAAAAACAAACATTGTGGGCAGTTATATCAGTAAAATTGTTCCTTCACTAAACTCTGTGTCTCTCATGCAGTGTGATGCCCACCTGGGTCACGTGTTTGAGGATGGACCAGATCCAACAGGTCAGCGGTTCTGTATCAACAGCGTGGCACTTAAGTTTGAACCCAGAGCAAACAATAAACCTGACGAGCCTGAGGAAAAGTGATGAACAATGTGGACTCATGAAGGCCACAGTTTTCCTTCCAGTCCAACAGAGGATTGGAACGTCCACTTTATCGTCAAAGGATTCAATGTTGTTGTTTTTTTACGTCTACATCCGTTGCTGAAAAATGAGTGTGTTCATTGTACAAATATTTACAAACCTGCAGATACTGACTTGGACTCAAGTTAGACAAATGACTTCTGAACAACTCGTGAGGCTTCAGATTCATGACGTAAAAGAGACTTTAAAATACAAAGAAAAACTGCAGGAAAAATGAGTGTGAAAAAGTGAACAATGGTAAATGAACACATTTTACAAAGTAGTTTTGTCCAATGTAATATTACTACTATTCTCTGGCACTGTGTGATGAGTCAAAGGTCATAATGTATAACTTGGTGCTACCGCTGCAACTCTTTCTGCAAAACTACAACTAAATATACGTTCACCACACAAACACTCATGAGCATTGAATTTTAAAAAACTCATGTTAGAGGGAAATTCTGTTGAAATGAATGTGGAATAAATCCTGTTAATTTCTTCATGTAGTTGATGAGCAACTTAATATCAACCCGTATTGGACTGAATGAGCTGAATTGTAGACCGACAATTTATTAATAAATGTACAATTTGTCTTCTCTGAATGCATCTCTGTCTGAATTTTTCTCTATATAATTCAGTACTGCTCCTTTAACCGAGTTAATATTTAACATCGGTCATCATCCTTCACATTGATCATCTCTGGCTTTTTTCTGTTCATAACGGTTCTCGGTGCCAGAGCAGACAGCAAACGGGACGCGTCAGACAGACTGAGGGAACAGAAATATCAAAAAGTCGACTAGCGTTGTGAGGATGGCGCGAGTGTCGCATCGCATGCTGTTAGTGATGGTGTTGATGGTTGTGTGTCAGTGGGAATCCACTGAGGCCGTTGGTGGGGCTAAGAGTCGACCAAGGCCCCAAAAGAAACCTAAGCCGAAACCCAAACAGGAAATTGTTGACGTGGCACCACCTGCACAGAACATAGACCTGCAAAGGGTAAGGAACTGGAGGAGGCAGAAGCATGTTCATCAATCACTGTTTGTATTGTGTGTGCATCCATCATTGATAAAAATCAGTGTATGAGAACAACTGACGGAACAGCATTTAGTTTTAGTTTTTTTGTGTTGTAGAACAGCAATTTGACTTAGCACGAAATGACTGAATGTGGAATTTTGTGATGCGGCTGGAGGAAAAGGAAAGAAACAAGTACATTTGTGATCCAGTTTTGCTTTGAACATTGACAGACTCATTTCTTTTTATCATAATGTCACAAAAACAGATATTATTGCTTTGACAAGCATTGTAAATCTAATGACTAACAAACAGCATAGTAAATCTGTTTTTTTTCATAGAAATATGAATAAAGCATAGCCACAGAGGTGGGTATTAGCAGGTGATGCTAATATGTTTTGCCTCTGGGTTCGTGAGGGGGCGGCCAAAGAGGACACACTTGTGCAACTGTGTCAATAGTGGGACTGAAGCAAGAGGGGAATTTTTGTTTAACCATGTCTTTAACCATACTATTCTATTGTAATTTAAAGATGTTTAGCTCCAATGAATCATCTATTTAAGGTCCTTTTAATGTCCACAAAAACAGGAAATATAAGCTTATACAAAGTGTGTCTGCACAAAACAAAACTAAAAGACGGTAAGTATGGCTTAGGATGGATTTGGATGTGGTAATTGTCCTTCTTTTACAGATGACAGGAAAATGGTTCCTGCTCAACGCTGCCTCCAAATGCCCTTACTTGGTAAGACAGGGTAGCAGGGTGGAGCCAACAGTCATGACTCTCACATTTCCCAGTACCCCTAATCCAAGAAATCTGTTGGTCAGCACTAAAACACGCCAGTAAGTACACAATTATATAAAAAAAGTATGTGTACTCTGAACACAACCGGCAATACTTTGAGTCATCAGCAGATGGCGCAAACATGCCACAGATGCCTCCACACATGAGTTTGCATACCCTCAATGGGAGACAGCAGAATTCAATCAGTAGGCTTTACAGTAAACAATGATATGAGGTCGACCAGACCCGTCTGCAGACTGGACCTGCAATGCACAAACTTCAGAAACTGTTCCACTGCGCACACTTCTACTGAAACCAGATTCAAATCTGATCTCTCCTCTATTTTCAGTGGCCACCAGTGTTGGGAGATCCTGCAGAACTACTATCTGACCGATACTCCAGGACGACTGATGCTGCTAGGTCACTTTTACAACTTCAGTGAATGTTCAGGATCAGTGTTTTGCTAGATGTTGTATCTGATTGTGTGTGCCATGTTTCCTCCACCAGGATCTCGACCGGAGCTGAAAACTGACATTGTGATCGCAGAGACTGACTACACCTCCTATGCAATCATCTATTACCAGAGACAGGAAAAGCTGACCATTAAATACTACAGTGAGTTCCAAGAACATGTGATCAGCTGGGAGCACTGGAAAACTGAAAGATTCTGAAATCTTTCATGTGCTTTGTGCGCAGGCAGGGCCCCGAACAAAGTGACTGAGGAGAGGATAGTCGGCTTTGAGCAGCTAACTGACAAGCAGGGTTTCGGACTGTCGTCTCTTTACCCCTTCCCCACCTACAGTATGGTTACACACATGTTAAACGTTCTTATGATGATGCAGTACGACAAGTAGGGATGCAGAAGATGTTCTGAAGAATGTTTTCTTATTTTGTCTTTCCCCTGCAGGTCACTGTGGTGATGTGGATGAAGACCACAAAATCAGTGCGTTACATCATCTTATTTTTTATACAATGATCTAATGATCATAAACTAAGTAATAATCCACTTACTTACCTGAACAAATCCAGAGCTCTCTGTGTTCCTCAACAACTTACGACTTCTTGAATCTACATGAGGCATCGGTGGACTTTTGTGTGTCTGTGTCACTCACTCATGTAGTTTTAGGTCATGGCACAATGCAGCTTTCAGACTGAGAAGGCTTTTGTAGTTTTCTGCTGAATGAGGAAAGGTTCATCCTTTCTGTTCCGGCATTTTATGTAAATTCAGTCATTGGAATCTGATGTGCTCATTGGACACGATGTACTATGGTTCTCTTGGGTTATTGTTAGAGCAGATGGAGACGAGTCATTTTATTTCATCATTACATCTGCAAATGCTGAGTCAGGTTTTAAAATAAATTGTAGGTATTGTATCGAGTGATTGTATTATAAAAAAAACAAGGGATATATTGTGTGATACGAGATGAGGAGAGGCATACAGAGATGTGACAGTCTGCCTTTCGATATAAAATAAGATAAGAGCTTATTGTACTGGTGCGATGACCATAAAAGATCTTATGTCTAATGATAAGGTATGATAATGCAGTGCAAAAACTACATAAAGGAGTAAAAGAAATAATTAAAATGCAATAAACAATATACACAGGAGGGAAAAAATAGATATGATCTTATTTCAGGATGTTAATATTATTTCCCCAATGTGCTGATTTGTGAACTCATTTGTTATTAAATAATACAATTGCTTATGTTTTAGATGTTTAATTTTACATTGAAAAACATTATTAAACAATTTATTTCAGTGACCAATGAAAGAGAAAGAAGGAAAGAAAGAAAGACAGAAAGAAAAGGGGCTGTTGTGTAACGTTATCAGTTATTTAAACTTTGTCAACAACATCTTACCCAACATCCTCTGTGAGAACAAACCTGCCCATCATTTATGCAACTGAACCTTTCACTCTGTGATTTTCAGACTGTGTCCCCACGTGTTGAAGCAGAGCCGAGCAACAGATGGATCCAGACTCGGAGAGCTCCACAGATCCTATTAATCAACCCAAACAATTACAAAAATCGTCTCATCTGCAAATACCAGCAGTGGAAGTTAAATAAAACATCATCAATCAAATGTTCTGCTTCTTGTTTTTATCTGACATCGAAGCTTTTCTGTGGAAAGAAACTGTTATCATGCAGGGGCTATTATGAGGTTAACTAGATCCCCTTTTGTTCAACATTTGAGCCTGCAGAGAGGGTGTTAAATCACAAAAGAAGAAGGGGGTGGGGCTGTTAACAAAGCCCAGATGCAGAACCCAACAGGGATTGAAGAGTTTATAAAACTATGTAACCAAATGTCCTCAACTCTGCCTCCACCTCACTGTTTGTTACATAAGCATCTGACCGCAAGTCATGTCTTGTCTCAAAAAGGCTGAGTGCATCAATATTTAAAGCAAAAACAATTCACCATGTCCCCCGGGACAAAGTCTGAAATAATGCAGTACTGTGAAAGACACACAGTTACCCAGTTTCCTTCTTATCAGATTGGAGAATGGCGACAAAGCTTCATTGGGAAGCTTCATTCAAGCTGCATTGGGAATCAATCACAGCGGTCAGACGATCTGATCTCAAACTGCTGAGCACGAGCGGATCACTGTGTGCAACCATGACAAAGACGTTTGAAACTGCAACTCCGATGATGTTGCACAGATATGAACTTTTATCGACAGAAAATGTGGACAGAATGTGTGAAAACGTTTTTTTTTTTTTTACATCTCAACGTGTGTGAACACATCTGCACTCTTACAAAACAGTTGTTCAGGTATCCCCAAGCATTTGTGATGGAGGAGGGACACAGACAGGGGGTATTGGAAAAAAAAACACAAAACTATTATGCAACCTCTCTTCCCCCTTAGTCCTCCCCCCATCCACACGTGCCACTTGTGTAACAGCAGTGATTTGCATACCTTTGGCTGAAGTCCAAAAAGTTTTTATAATTCAGAGTTTGGGGGTGGGCAGCAGGAGTCTGCAGGATATAAGGAGCCTCTGCTTGCCTTCCACTCTTCACCTCCTCCTACTCCTCCACACCAGAGAAGCTGAGAGCCAACAAAGGAGAAGCCATGAAGTGCCATCTGCTGAGGATGCTGGCCGCCCTGGTGTGCGTGCTGACCGGCTGCGCTACCCGCCATGCCTGTGAAGGATTTCAGCCTGGAGAAGGTAAAACAACTATTACACATGTTGTCTGCTTGCAGGCTGTAAACATGAAGAGCAGCTTTGATTCGTGGGAGAAATATTGTGTATTCATCACTCGCCTGCTGGTTTCTCTCAGATGACAGGCAAGTGGTATTTGGTTGGCTTCGCCACCAACGCTCAGTGGTTTGTGACCCACAAGGACCATATGAAGATGGGCGTAGCAATGCTTACACCTACCGCTGATGGAGACCTGGACATCTCTCACGCCAGCTTGAAGTATGTTGATTCGGTGAAATCATTTCAAAAAGAACATTGAAAGAAAGAAAGAAATGATCATTTCATGTAAGCAGGCATGGTGAAATAATAGCCTGTATATACAATAAATAATAATAACAATAATGACAACCCTTCAGGGCTGACGGTACCTGCTGGAGAATGTCGCATCTGGCATTGAAAACAGACACTCCTGGACGCTTCACTTTCTACAGTGAGAGTGAGTATAGAACACACACACAAAAGTTGTATCATTTATGCATGCTTTCCAATCAAAATGGATGCTATTAACTCGATTGAGGAGCAAAACTACACAAAACACACACACACCAAGCTCACCAGTGTGTTTCTGTCTCCATCAGCGTGGCAGAATGACAATGACCTGCGTGTTGTGGATGTCCTGTATGATGACTTCGCTCTGCTCCACACCATCAAGACAAAGAACGGAGTGTCTGAGATCGTCAGCCAGCTTCTCAGTGAGCTTTTACAGCCACAGTGCAGCAACATTCTGTAAAAACCCATGTGTATTGTAATGCTAACTCCTGCTGGCGTCGCTGTGTGTGTGCAGGTCGCACACCTGAGGTTCGTGTCACCCTGCAGGAGAAGTTCACTCAGTATTGCACAGAGAACGGAATTCTTCCTGAAAACATTGCGTTCCTGCCAAAGAATGGTTAGTGTCTCTCTCACACACACACACACACACCTAGTGTTGGAGACGCTCTGATTCTTTTCACTGCTCACACTTGCTCACTGGCCTCCTCTTGTGTTCTTACAGCTGAGTGTCCTGAAGTCTGAGGAGCTTTCCACCTCCACCCTCCTCCATCACTCATCCTCCAGTGTGTCCGGTTCTCATCACTTACAGGTTTCATTCTCACTTCCTGTGATTCATGCAGCCTCACAAAAGGCACATCTGCTGCAAGAAAGTCGTTTACTGAGATCTTTACCGCTTGTAAACAGACAAACATTCAAATCGCCCCGGTTTGTTCATTAACTGCTGCTCAGTTTGTTGGTGTGTGTGTGTGTTTTTTTTCTATTGATGAAACTAATAAAAAAGTATAATACAATATTTCAGAGTCCAGAATGGTTCCTTTTTAATGAAAAAGTCATTCACTCACAGCCAATCTTGACGTCCCCTACTGGTCACTTCAGACATAAAGCCAGAACCCTTTACAAAACAATATGTGAGCACAACCTATTGACGATTTAATGAGTAAAATAAAAAGACCTTAATGATGTTATTGTTGACACCATTTCAATATACGACAGGTTGAAAAACATTTTTAAATTACATTTTCTTGGACAAGGATGTTTCAGATCCCCTCATGTATTTCAAATGGCGGCTTAAATAAATTAATCATACTTAAGGAGTACAGTGTGCACAAAACAAAAATTCTGCTGATATCTATTTTTATTTAAGATTTGTAACTCAATTTAATAAATGAAATCTGTGTTTACTGCTGGGTTTAATTTTTTTCACTTCATGCATGGAACAGCTACACACAGCTTACAAAACAGAAGCTATTCTGAGATGTCAAGGCACATATTTCGGAGCACTACACTGCACAAGCACAAGGGGGCAGAATAAGCTGCAGTGAGTTCTTTCTTGGAGCAGGACGACTAACCATACTGCGTGAGTAATGCAACATGTTTTATACCATTAAAACAATTCATGTGACCCGATCAGAGAAAATTAGGAACCAGTTTCATCCTCTTCGGAGATCTGAGGGAGTTGCATCTGTGCCGTCACATCACCGTCCATTGAATTCTGCTGTGCAGGTGTAAAATGTTGATGTCCTGATCATCACGAGGCACATTTATGTGTTTCATGACACAGTGTGTGTGTGCGTGTGTGCGTCCATATAAACGCCATCCATAAAAGACTGTTAAAGATCAAACACTCTTTATTGAACTCAAACGAAATGAAAGCAAAACATTCAGCTTATGTTTTGAGACAATGATCCATATTATGTTCAAACCTCTGACCTCTGGCCAATTCTGTACGTGTGTGTTAATGTTAAAGTTTTGTTAATATTTATTAAAAAAGGAGAGTCACTTATTTGCCTTTGTGGAACTGATGTGTGGCTGAAGAACGACTTCTTTGAGGCCAAAGTAGAAGGCAGGCAAAGTTAACCAGCGGTCCTATGATATAGTGATTGACAGTTATCATACATGTAACATGGCTGCAGTTTGACCACGCAGACATTCACAAAACAAACTCATAACAGAATAACACATTTGGCAGCTGGCTACTGTAAATGCTATGATACGGAAACATGAGCAACAACTGACAGGAGACTAGTTAGGATGTAAATTATAGCTGTTCAACTCAGTTCACTGTTCGCGCCGTTTGACACATGTGGGGGCTCGAGTGCCGTGTGTTGTGTCGCTTCGAGGTCCCTCCGTATGTTGCTTACAGTAGCAGCCGCATACAGTGACGCTCGTGGCGGAGGAGTGTGGCGGGGGGTGAAGAGGGGTGAGGGGGTTGAGGGGCAAGCCAGAGAGAGGAAAGTGCCAGAAGCATTTTGACTTGAGAACATCAGTGAGTGGCATATAACGAACTCAGCACCAGTCGAACAGAAAATACCTGCAAACTGTGTTTGATAAGAATCCATGCAGCAGATTTTGTTGTTGAGTAGAAGGGACGAGGCCAAACGGCTCAACACCTTGAAGGCACGATAAATTAATACGCCAATTATATCTTAACCTCTTCCCGAATATCAGCTGTCACTTTCTTTGTTTCATGCTGCTTCAACCAACAAGGACATTCACACTGTGTCCAGTTCTAATGTTTTTGTCTCAAAAATAACTTCAACTGATAATAATGACTGATTGAGTCTCCCATAAAATGGCTGCAACCAAATTTACAGTAAATAGGCTTTTGAAGGCGTCAACGTCCTTTTTGCTGCAGACAGGCTGAAATTGTCAGTGTCCTGCAGCATCCAAGGAAGGATTTCATAAAGAGACATCGCACTCTCCTGAGCTGCTGCATGAAGCGTGTGAGCGCTGCGGCATTGTCATTGAAGCACAGAGTCAGAGAGACGGCGGCGATAACACATCTCTCACATCTCGACTGTTGTGGCTGTGAAAAATTAGCCACAAAAAATGTTTACCTTCTGAATGTTATCCAGTACAAACACCACTGATGGACAACAGGGAAAAGATACGTGAACAAAAGGGGCCAGTCATTAAAGATACTGTTTTTAGAATCAAACACTGATCGGAACAATCAGAGCCTGTCATTGGCTTCTGTTGGATGGACTGTGTGTTTTTTAGGCTGCAGCATTCGTGTGCAAACGGACACATTTTGGTTCTGGTCAAGCATTTGGAAAATAGGGCCCAGATTGAAAAAAAATCTCAGAGCAGCAAACAATTTTGATGGAATGTCAGGTAAGTTATTGTGTCTCTTTCATAACTTAACTGTGACTCTGCTGAGTTTCTCCTCTGACATCTTGTACCATCCAGTGAGTCAAATCCTTCATCTGACCGACTGTATCTCTTCAAAGACGTTTAGACACACACATGCACCATGACCCCACAGCTCACTGTCTGCCTGTGGGGTAACAAGCAATTAAAGTCAAATATTTCACGTAAAAGACAAAAAAAACGGTTGACGTAAGACGTGTGTGTTTGGCAAAGAAACAAAACGGACCTCTCAAATCTGAATGAGTAAAGACTCATCATTTCGCACATCTCAAATAAAAAGAAAGCTGCCACGTTGAGCTGAACACCAGGGTCATTTTCCCACCATGAATGGAATTTCTCATACAATCCAGTGTCATAAGACTTTAACATAAATCTCTATTTAACACATATACACCGTCATGGACGAATGTATGATATCACATTAATATAGATCTGAAATGTATCAATAGAATAGGACTCTGATAAAATCTTTTGAGGAAAAAAAAAACAAAAACATTTATATGATATTTACAAAGTTTTGGCATTCATGTTTAACCGTATGCTGCCATGATATAAGAGGCATCTCATTTGACCGATATGGTATTTGACAGACACGTGCAAACACAGCCGGAAACATGAAAAAAGGGTTTGGCATAATTATTTGATCATTTTGTATAGAAGATTTTTTCTGTTAAAAAATGAAACGAACCTGCACCAGAGACTGTTGGTAAACCTGTGCTATCACACGACCCCGTAAGTATATACTTATTTTGTCATACAGTATTCAAAAGACTCCTGGAAACTCCCCCAAGCACGATACAAAGAAGGACAAGCTGGTTAGTATGTACAGTCTTTCGTAGCCGCGCGCTCCATCTCTTGCTTATAATCTGAATTATAAAAAAATAACACAAACAATCAAACAAACATTTTGTACACGCCTCGGTCACGTCTCCTCCTTCCCTGGGAGGTTATTGTCCTATTTAACGGGCTTTCCTTCTCTTCTTCCATTAATGGTCAATGAATTCAACCGCCTCGTTCTTTGTGGCAAACTGTGGCTTGTCGATTTTGTCACCTGTCTAAACGTCAGTTAGATGAACCACTCCTTCTTTGATTCCTCGATGGTTTCCGGGTTGTCTGTGCCGATGATGGCCGTGTCTGCTGATTCCCCCGCGGGCTCCCCGCTGCCTTTGGCCTCGTTGGTGTGGTAGGTGCCTTTGTGACGGAACATGTAGCGGATCAGGAACACTAACGTGCATAAGATGGTGAAGATCACCACTGCGATGACACCTGAGGAGGGGACAGACGCCAGGAAAACAATTCATGTCATCGCCGCTTCGGAATAACCAAACTAACCCAATGAATTTGTCTCCACAGCAACTTCAGACATCATCTTCGGACCCGATTAAAAAAAAAGAAAAAAAGAAAAAAATCACATATTGAAAGCAGCTAATCTGTTTGCGTCTTTCCTGATGACCATACCTCCAATGATGGCAGAGTCCCTGTTGACTCCATCTGGAATCACTCTTTCCTCGTTGATGGGGAACTCTGCATCTACAGACAGACAGAAAGGAAAAGAATTATAATATCGTAATGTGAAAACACCAAAACACGACCACCAAAGGCACCTTGACGACCGCTCAGAGCTGATGACTGAATGATTGTGAACTGAGAGTCGGGCTGTGGTCAAGATTAGATTAGACTTGCTGTCTGGACTTGGGAGCCGACCTGAGACTTGCATGGGATTTTTTGATTGAATAATTCGGTGCCACCTCTGCCCCACAGAGGCAACAACCAAATATTTGTGTCAGATGCTGGCGCCTGAAGCATGACGACTGAAACGCAACCAATGACAACCTGAATACTGCATGTTGAAGGAAACAGAACTGGTTGGTTCCGGGTTTTTCCACCAGCAATGGAGTTTTACTTATTTGCATAAATTGTCAAAGCGAGAGAAGCAGGGAGGAATATTCCAGTAATGTTCTGATGAACATTTGGCTGATACTGACAGTACATTAGATAGTTATCCCTCACGAGATGATTAACGGCATCCATCTGAAGCTTTAACGCTTCTTGTATTCAATTAAAGATCCGTGGCAGGGAAGAATTAATGTTATGGTTAATATGTTCTCTCTTCCTCTTTACCTCCCTGTCAGCACCAATCACCTTGGCGCCTGTTCCTGAGTAGATTAAAGTGCTGTGAGTGCAGACAGAGGAGAGGTGGTTCATGACAAGAGTCAAAGTAAAAGCATCGACAGACGTTCCACCAGGCAACGGTTGTGTCTGCCTCACACAGCATGAAAACTACAGCAGAACTATCGTTCTCCTGGGAAGGAAAGAGCAAAAGGAGGGAAGAGGAGGGATGAGTTGGAACATACAGAGAGCACCAACAAACGATGGACAGATAATGGGAGCAGGATGATACATGGATCATCTAAGCAGAAATACTGATCCTCAGGGGAGACATGGGGGAGCTGACTGAGGATCAGACGGAGTCCAGATCGATCCACTTGATCGATATCAGATAGCTCAGTGGTCCCGTGGGTGCAGTTGGCACCAGCCCAACCCTAAACGTCTGCACCCAGAACAATGGCACAATGAAAGCATTGAACAATGCAGCATTCGGTAGTGAGACGTGTGCGTTAATTGCGTTATCATGTCCAGCACAGAGCTGCGTTCCCTGAATCCCGGTCAGTGGGTCAGACTGCTGGTGTGGATTTTGCTTATGACAATAACAGACCATGAGTTGAGCATGTGGTACAGCTGTGACTGAATATTTCTACTTCTGTTCTAAAGTTACTGTGTGTATTTACCACATGCCAGTGGATGACTGATACACGAGGCAACATGAATGAACATGTTTGGACCATGCGTGCACAAGGTTTTGCAGTTTAAAACACTCTTTCTTGATTTTGCAGCAGCTCGCTCAGAGTCCTGTGATGACGATAAAGACATCAGAAGTGCTCACCCGTGTTGTCCAGATGCCAGGGATCTGTCGCCGCAGACATTGGCGGGATGGTGAGAGGTGACGCCCCGCAGTTGGACTCCACCAGTTTACCCTGGTAAGACACCGGCAAGGTGGCTGCTGGCTGTTTGTCTGGCTGAGCAGCTGTCGATGTGGCTTGTGTCGGCGTGGCGGTCCTCAGCGCAGACTTGAGGGGCGCAACTCCGTTGAACTGCACCCGTGAAAGGCACCCGATAAAGCCTGGGGTGTTGTAACGCTCGATCAGCACCGGGTCAACGTGTCCGGTCTCTGGAGGGAGACACAGGGTTAGAGAAGCTGCGGAATGGCGTCGTAAGCTGAAGGGAAGTCTAAGGTCTAAGTCATATTCTGAAAAAGAAGAGGGAGGGAGGAAACCAGCACTTCCAAAACGCTTTCCAAAATACACAAAGGTGAACAAACACTCTGTCTGCGAATACAAACATTGCACACACCTATAAACAAACTCCAGGACTGGTAGCACTAGGTGTGCACACACAAAACAGACCTCGTCCAGCTCCCAGGCTGTCTATCTCTATCTTCAGCCTGCAGCCACTCTCCTTTTTATCGTAGCATTGTGAATGAAAGATGAAGGAAACACCCAACAACCTTTATGTGCAGCATCGTATCTGCAAGATTGTTATTTTCCATCTGCTCGAGTGGCCATTGTGAGGAAATGACATGATGACGTTTGCACAGCAGGTCGTCATGAACCAGATGCTCTCAATAGTTTAGTTCTTTGTGTTTTCACGTTTTGGAAAGTCTTCTGAAATAAAGGTCAGTCTACCTCTTGCTCTTAACTGCTCCAACTCTCAATACACTATACACTTCTTCATCTGTACAAGAAACAAGTTTCACGCTAATGTTTTGGCTCTTATATCATTTGGACACTAGCTCAGAAGCCAATAAACAGTGGGCAGCCGATTTCACTGTCCCTTACCAACATACTGATCGGACTGACGGGGCATAAGAGCTGTCATTTGTTCTCTGGAGGTGTCGACATAGGTGGAGTTAATCCACTTAGCAAAATTATTCAGTGGAGTTAAACAACAATAATTTGCGCTGTGGGTTCATGATGTGTATGATCACAATCCATAAACCATTCATTAAAACCATTCATTAAGACCATTCAGTCATTAAGACCTTTAAGAAGTGAAACTGATGTGAATTACAGGCGATCATGACTGCGTATGAATCTGCAGGTAGGGAACCAAAAACTAATTAACGGATAAATATCAAACTACAGTTAAGGTAAACATTGATCCTGAGTGACACAAACTGGATACAGCACATGGACCGAATTAAAAACATTTGGTCACAGGGTTCTTGTGATGAACTCTGTCCGCATTTTTAAATTTTTTTTTTTGTTACATGCATGACCGCTGCTGCTGCTGCAGGACTGAGCCACACCCAGAACAAATCGTGCAGCAAGAACTGCTCATGACATGCACCATGTTACGTTAGATGATGGCGTCTTATGTATCTGCATCTGTATTTGTCTGAAATAAAGAGGACAAATTGAATTTGTCACTGCGTAGCTTCAGACGGATGTTGAAGTGCTGTTAAATCTTTAATGTCTATAAAAAAAAGTTGAAATATTTCTCAGCATCCTGTTCCCTGTGACAAATGCAGACACACACACACACACACACACACACACACACACACACACACACACACACACACACACACACACACACACACACACACACACACACACACACAGCAGCCATTGCAGCAGCTTACTGATAACAACATTCATGTGAATGCTGAATATGAGTTCTCCCTGAACATGTGTTGATTACCGCAGAGGCCTGGGCGTGAATACTGATACGCTGCCTGTTGGGAGGAGAACAGGCTGCTTTGCATACACTGAAGAGGAAAAAAGCCCACAAGCCTCTGGTTTGTGATTTTTTGGAGCCTCCACAAGGGAGTCTTGCCTTGAAAGCAGCATGTTTCCAGCAAAAATATCACTCAGACATCAAACATTCAGTATGAACTGAGTTTAAAAGCCTTGATGGTTTTAAATGGATCCGTTTGTACAAACGGTGGAACAAGTGGTAGCAAACAATACGTGCATTATATCATGCTGCCTTTGTTTGAATATGTATGTTCATGCAGCACAACACAATATAACTGTTGTGTCATGGCGTCTATAGTTGTCCAAAACAAGGACTGACAAGGTCTAAGTCACAGAATCAGTGACTGCATCACTATTCTTCATCATGATCCACTCCCACTGTGGAGGAAGACAATTCCTGGTATCATATATATTGACAAGTCGCAGTGGCTGTCAGAGCTGCTCATGCTGAGGATCTTCTTGCTTGTATTTGTTCCTTCGGCCCGCCTTTGTTTAAAAAAGGGGTTTTCCAGGCCGTCTTTGCTTTGAATCAATAAAACACACACATGCGCACACGCACGCGCACACACACAAATTCATAGAATTCATGACAGACTAATCCCATTTGTCTGCAATAATAAAATGTACCATCACATGTGATTACAATGTCAAGTAATTGAATTGCACACATGTAACGCCCTCACAAATCCTCTTTTACAGCACACGATGGCAACAAGGTCACTGGGTCGTTTGGAGAATGGCACCCTCTCTGGGCGTGTCACCAGGGTGACCAACCAGCACATGAATAATTCACATGTAGCTGGTGCTGAGAAGATTGGGCAGGTGTGGGAGGGGCTGTCGGGGTGAAAGTGGGAGGCGGTGGTCTTCAGGGAGCAGAAAAAAGCTGAGTCAAGTACAAAGAAAAGAAGCCAAGATGGAGACGTAGCTGAGAGTGTGGGTGTGACTCTCTTGTGGGGGAGAAGTGAGGGGAAACTGATGGTGTCGCTGTGTGTTGGGGGGTGGGGCTGGGGGGTAGAGAGGACAATAGAGGGGTAGAAAAGAAATGGAGTGACGGGATGGGTGCTTCAGAGGTGGGGTCGGGGAGGACAAGATCAAACGCTGTTGCCATGACAACAGATGGATGTTACTGCAGGGTTGCAGAGGAGGAAGCGCTTTAATGAAAATAAGAGGTCGAGGTCCACCAAACCGTGCACTACAACAAAGATACAAACAGCAACCTAATGACAAGAATGTCATTAGATGCGCAATGGAAATAGATTAAAAAATACAAACAGATTCAAACACCACAAACAAGTACGTGCTCCAAAAACTCAAACTAAATATTCATATTTCTCCCTCATGACACAACAGACTGTAAACTAACTCTTTCACTTTGACTGTAGTGTTGTGTTTGCACATCGACAGTGTGTCTATTATTTCAGCTGGTGTGCAGCTGGAAGACTGTGGGGAATTTAGAGAAATAACAGATGCAGATGATGAATATGTCAAAGCCAAAAGCTAAAGCAGGAAAGAGATGGTGTTGGCTGTTTAGACTGGAACATTCCTTATGTTTAAAACACACACACACACACACACACACACACACACACACACACACACACACGCACATAGGTATATCTTCCTTGACCAGGACTTTAGGTGAAATATACAAATACAGACACAACAGAGACTTAGACACAATATGATTCTTACCTTCATGAACAGACATGCACCAGGTGGAGAACCAACAATTCAAAGAATTAAACACAGAATGATATCAGGTGCTCTGTTGCAGCTCACAGTTACAGACTGATGACACACACACACACACACACACACACACACACACACACACACACACACACACACACACGTATATAACGTGATGTTGAGTTGGTTTGTGAGACAAACCTGCTCAGTGCTCCCTCTCATCTGATCCCACTCGTTCTTCCTCTGTTATTGTCGTTCTCTGTGGAACACTGGTGCGCGGTTCTTTCTGTCTCTCTTTCTCTGCCCCCCTTTCTCTACCTCTATCTTTCTCTGTCTCTCTGCTGTGAAATCCCACCCCCACTCAACAGCTGGAGAAAACCTGGATCTTGGAGTATCAGTGAAATGGATCAGGACTTTTGTCCCAGACAAAATGGAAAATGCAGCAAAAGCACAGGTGAAATTCTGCTGGGGTGTGATGATGTCATCACAGCCACAAGAAGGGACCACGTATGAGCATTTAAGACACAAAGCGATAGCGGAGTTAATAGAATTAGCACACAGCCTGAGGTTGGATAAGAAAGAGACGAGTGACCTTATCTTAGCTTCATCTAATATCAGCCCATCAGAGCTTTAATCATGGTCAGGACGTCTGGCGGCTCTGCACCCAAAGGTCACCAAACAATAGACAGACACTGTCTCAGCTGCTGCCTGGAGGTGGGAGAAACATCTAGGTGTGTGTGTGAGTGTGTCTGGTCATTTAGCTTCACTATGCATGGCTGAGTCCTGTATCCTCTGCAGGAAGACACATATTCAGGAGGAAGTGATTTATGCAGGTGCAGATGCTCTGAACAAACACCTTTGCTCTACTAGTTTGCATAATGGAGGCTGGAATGTGTATCTAATTTCACTGGTGTCACTGCTGATAATTTCAGCTGGAATTTCTTTGGTTTCTAAGCAAAAACCGTCTCACAGAGTTTTGAAAAGGCTGTATTCTTTGCATATTTTATATGAATACAGTTGTTATCATGATGAAATATGACATATTTGGCAAATTAAAGAGACATTTCTGAACAAAATGTATCTGTGCCATTATAAAGGAAGCTGAATAGACAGAATATACTTATACAACTCACTTGGTAAGGTCCACGGTTGAGTCTGAGGTTGTTTACATGGGTTTCATTTCATTTTGAATGTGTGTGTTCAGTTTAGATACCATTTCAAATGAATGTAATACACTGAACCTCTGACTCTATAAGAAGAATAAACTGTCACCTTTCATCTGATTTCACTCTCTCTCTGGATACCTTACTTTAGACACACACACACAACACACACACACACACACACACACACACACACACACACACACACACACACACACACACACAGGAGGTCGGGAGTGTGCCTGCTATTCTGGTTGATGGATGACTCATCTCCTCCATCTATTCCACTGGGCTGCACAGATCTATGGAGGACACACTCACATGCCGTGCATCATCCCACACTTACCTACATATACACACACACACTTATGCTCACTTCAGACACCCGTGTGCTGCTAAACCAAGATGTAAGGGTGTTGTTACCTCCACATAAACACACATATCATTGTGCTGAGGCTACAGTGTTGTAGCAGCGTACTGCGGCATATGCTGAATCATCCCTGTGCCTCCTAATCAATAGCACTTAAGCACAATTGCCCTTTGGGACTGAATCAAATCTGGTGACTCTTGACCTAAGATACCAACAACAAAACAAGCTCAGTGGTGAATATTAAACTCAGATGATTAAACATTCATCATTTGTCAAAAGGCCCAGATGTGCTCCTCACACCACTGTGGTCCCGTTTTTGTCCTCCTGGGCGGTTGTGTACTTTATATGAGGAGTTCATGATCTTGTTTAATGTTATTCTCATTGTCTGTACATACAACATCTGGTCTATCCTTCTTGCTGGAGCTCTTCTTGAGATCTATCCTTTTCTCCCTGTTAACTGTTTTTTTTAGGCAGAGGGTGTTGTACTGTACAGACTGTAACATGGGGCCAACTACAAAACACCAAAAGCAGAATTGATACCGATTGGAATTGAGGTGATGATGATTTGTCGCCTCATTTTGAACATAGTACTTTGTGGTTTAAAATGTGGTTTAGGAAAATATATGATACAGATCTGCACATTTCTTAAAAGTCACCTATTAAAAACATTACATTATAACATTTACATTACGCTTTTGAAAAGCCAACATGTCTGAGATATGAACAAATTTGCAGCAGAGTAGCATCTAATGAAAATTGTAAAGATCAAAACAAAAAACTCTCATACCATCCACCCCAAACCAGAAGGGGGCAGCATATTTGAAATCATGACATTTTGGGACATGCACACTAGCTGTATGAAAGAAAGAAAGCAGATATTAAAGCTGCAGGACAACAAAGATCTGCATTGTCTTCAGTTCCAACAATCACCTGTGGTCACAAGTTTTGCTGAGTGATAAAAGAACAAAGTGACAAAACGATGACAGTCCTTAAACTGTGTGTTGCTAAAAGTATTCATTAGAAGACTGGATCTAAATACATATATATGAAGTATCCTGTTTTTTTTTTCTCGATCAGACATCTAAAAACATCTGGTCAGGAGATGAATATTTATCTGACGATCAGCGTTGCAGCGATGGAGGAGACGTCTCTCTGCTCGGGTGATTGTGCTGAAACAAACACAGAGTCTGTGTCTCTCAGAAAGAGACAATCTGATTGCTCAGCTGGCTGAAGCAGCTTTTGTCTCAGGATCCAAATGGATCAGATGTCAGAAGTTGTGCAAAATCAAACACTTTTGTTCTGACATGTCATTCCACTCTGGATTCCTTTGTGTTTTGATCAAATTACAATCTTCTTGCTAGATTTGCTCTCATGTTTTATTCTGTTATAAAAAGGTTGAAGTCTAAAGTATTCAGCTTATGTATTGTGATGCAAGTCGTGTATGTGTGTATGTGTGTGTGTGTGTGTGTGTGTGTGGGGGGGGGCTGGTTAGTGAAGCAAGTCAGGTGAAGAAGCTGGCAATGTAGTCTGATTTATATTTTAATGTGTTTCCTTCAAGTCATGTGAAAATATCTGTTTGAACTGTTAAGAAAGATGAAAGATAATTACATAAGGGTAAGTAAAGTAACTATTTTGACAGTGTAAGATTGTAAAATGGAGGATATTCAGGATATCTGTAATTTCTAATAATTCTAATAATTTGTGCAAATACCTTCTCAGTTCTCTAGTGCCCTCTAGTGGATATACTTTTTCAGTGCACCCTTTTGTTGGTCTTAAGGGCTTTACCATTCATTTACAACTGGTAATAATTGCATTGGATTGTAATTGGATCATAAACACATCTATAATAGATGTAAAAAGGTGAAATATGACTGAAACACATTTCTAATTATAACCACCACTAATACCAAAACCTTGTAATACTGATCTTCAAGCTTATTGGTTTGTTATATCCACCAGATGTGTGGGTTATGATACAGTTTACTCATTTCACTCTCAAACATGCAATGCATGTAAAATGTAAAGAGTCACACAATGCAGCTGTTTGGTTCATGAGGATGTGTCAGCTGACATAAGCAGTTAGAAACTCTGAGTCTGAGCCTGCGAGCAAACCATGCTGCCTAGCTGGTGTACTCACCATAGACTTTTCCCAAAAAAAGCGTCTTGACCAGGTTGAACTTTGTGTCTGAGGCATCTGGGAGGGTGTAGCTCACCGGAGGGTAATGATCCAGCTGAGGAGGCAAAGACAGCGATGAGTGAATATCTGCATTTCAAAGACAGTCTGGCTCTACAAAATAGTGACTGAAACATTTTCAAAGAGCTGGTCAAGGACCTGCATCAGCAGGAGATGACATTCACTGACTGGATCAAATTCATTCATTCATTCATTCATTCATTCATTCATTCATTCATTCATTCATTCATGTTAGTCATTTAATGTTATGACATGGTGCATATTTGTACATTCACTATCTCTGAGAATGATGCCATGAAAAGTTGTTGGTAATTTCTTTTTTACATAATGCCACTTGGTACTTAGCAGCAGTGCATGAATCTGATTGGTTTTATTCGTACATTTGCATTATATTTAGTGAGGATTAGCAAGCAACAGCACTGGTTGACATCGAGACAAGTTGCTGTGGCAGCAACTATACATAGAATCTATCATCTTATAAGACCCCAAACGCTCCAGGACTTAGATGACTGATCACATGTGAATTAACAGTATGTTTTGTGTTGTATCTGCAGTGGGTTCAAAGGTTCTCCTGAGAACTTCAGCTGAGAGTGAACAAAGGACAGCATCAGTGGAAAGAGGATGATGAGGGAGGGGATACACGACTTTAATATCAGTGCTTCATAATTAACTTGTTATTGCTGTTCCACAGAAGTTTCTAATTAACTTGAAGGCTGCAGACTGACGATTGACGGGAATCATTTCAAGCCCACAAATTGGTTTCTGTGAAGATCTTGCCTCATTCGTTCTCCATGCTCACTGGAGGACTGTATCTGAGCATACAAACTGCCCCAGCTGGAGGAGAAGAGGCCAACAGCAAACAATGACTTTTGCTACAACGGGTTTTACTGGAAATTTGTTCCACTGTTGTGCTGAATGGCTTTTGGATTGTCGCAATGCTGGACGGGCACTGAAGGATTGTCTATTAACTCTGTTATTAACAACTCCCTCTTTCTCTCGGAAACACACACACACACACACACACACACACACACACACACACACACACGCCCTAATTTGATTCTTTCAAACGCATCCCCTCATTGCAGCATTGTGAGGGCTTTGTTTTCCAGGGCGGGATGATGGGCCACAATTAGATTTCACTCAGCTTATTTACTTTTATCCGAGAAAACAAATTGCCAGAGAGGACGGTCTAGGTCTCAGAAGCCCAGGAAAAAGGCAGACTGCAGCTGAGGATATCTCATTTGACCAAACTTTGTAAATTACAACTGCAATAATTGGGTTCTTTTCCTCTCATGTTGCACCATTTAGACAACACAATTTTCTCTTTAAGCACCTGCTGGTACCTCATAGGTTACATAAACCTTATACTGTATAAGAACAGTTAGACCTAGAGGAAATTAACAATGTGTGAAATGTATTTGCCAAAATATGTGCACATAAAGAATCTCATCTAGCCAATTGCGCTGTGTATATTACATTTTTTAGTGTAATGAGAACAATGTAAAGTGGTAGCTCTGTTCCCTTAATGATGTCAATGAAACAGTCCCATTACAGATAAACCACTGGAGAAGACAAACGCAAATAAATACTAATGCATGTTTCCTCTTGCACATAGTTTAACATAAGTATCACTGAAGAATTAAAAAACTTGTGTCCAGTCAGAACTGCAGCTACTCACATTGGTGACCTCAGCAACAGACGAATAAATACTCGTATTTATTATTAATAGGAAAGAAACAAATGAAGTTCTCGTGTGACACAAATGATTATAAACGAGAGGAGGATACAGAAATAAGACGCCTTGCAGGGACAACGCATTCTTCATCATGTCAGAGACAAGTCATCACAGTGGGAATGATGCTGCCCCTCTGTTTAAACAGACAGGAGCTCAATCACAGAGGAGATCACTGAGCTCTACAGATGGTCTCATGCTCGCCCCCCACGCTGGGGCGACAGCAGAGTGGCAAAATACCAGCATCTTCGATTCTTCTGTGAAACAAAAGTGTGGATTCAATCTTTTGCGTCATTTTCTCTCCGAATACATAAATGTGTGCTTGTCTTCCCAGTCATCCTCTAGCGTGTCATTAAACTAAGCCTTCTCAGCTTCGGGGAAAACATTCGACTCTCTTTTACCCAGCAGACTGAATTTGATCCATCGGCAGTCCTACGAGCAGAACTCGGATGTCGGATTCACTCAGGATGTCACAATGTTAAATCTTACATGAGAACATAACAGGTCCGTTCAGCCGGCATGAACTCATGTTTGTGGCCACTTGGGGTCAGTAGAACAAACCGATTCAGAGTCAAGCTTCTGTCACTTGGTGAACACGTGGAACTTCAGAGGGAAATATTTGGTTCCACTTCAAGGCCACCGACTGTTTCAGCTGTGGAGTGCCTCATCTCTAATCGTCAGAGATAAGTGAGAAGGGAAGAAGACAGCGAAATAAGAGACTGGATAGTTAAGGAAAATGAGTGGAAAACAACATATTGGATCATTTGCCTCAAGGACAACGTGACATATTGCAGCATAATAATTTAGTCCAAAGGCAAATGGTTGATGCAGGACAATTCTAAAAACAAAATTAAATGTTCTTCTGAGGACTCAGCATCTCTTCATCAGAGGTCTTTGATAACTGTGAGATAGTTCATTTGCTGCAATGGATTAAATAAATACCCTTGTGTGCTGCAGAAGTTCATGTGAAGTCTGTAGGGTGGAGAAATGGGAAAGTTTGGCTCATGTTGAGCTCATTTTGATCACTGTGAAATCTGGTGACAGTCTGAAAATGAAGATAAAATACACACATTTGTTAATAAATTCAAAAGTATTAATACATGTAGTATTCTCATATAATTTCCTTTTGGTCTGCAGCTGGTGAGATTTTCTCCCACGATGATTAATGTGTGCATTTGGAACTGGAGCGCGGTGCAAAATACCAAATCATTTCTGGGGCTGGTGCATTCTGGGAGCTTATAACCTATTGATAAGTTTACAAAAGAGTAAAAAAAAAAAAAAAGATTTACATCAAGAGACGAGTAACCTTTCATATGTTTACTTACACTTATATATCAATATTATTATTGCCTTACTTTACTTAATGTATGCCTTGTGTATAAATATTTGTATTTATTTTGTTTTTATTGTGTGCCTTTAAGCACGTTATCCTGTATAATGACAATAAAGACTTGAATCTTGAATCTTGGGTGACATTATTGCAACCTGGCTCTCTGTAGATGAACTATTTCATCTGTTCTTTGTGTCAAAGGCTACCGGGGGAGTTGACCCGTGTGCGTGTGAACCTCAAACATCACTTCTCTCTGGGTGTTTGACACTGAGGGCTGAGAACTGGTTGGTGATTGATATTTACTCGTGGTCTTCACTGGTGTGACTTGGCGCCATACAAATAACATCTCACTTGACTTGTATAAATATTCGAGCATGCACCGCATAAAAGGCTATAGAATATATTCATATATTCTCAACAGTTACTGCATGCTACCCTTTACAAGTCATTATATGAGATACTCACTTTTGCTTTTGGCACTATTTGAGCCTGAAACATACTGATCACAATCACTTGAATGAGGAAGCAGCCTATATGCATATATATATATTGCAAGATATTTCTTTCTGCTCTGGGCTGGTGAAAACACAGAGATCCTGTTGAGATCGACATGTTGCATAATTCACAGGTGGCCTTCGTTGCAGCGCACAATTTGTTTGATTTTGCCGTCAGCTTGCTCTTCGATCACTTGCAAAGGCTTTTTGTGAAAGTGCAGAGACTTGGACATGGATTATTTTGATAACTGTTAATTTCAAGTACGCTGTGGTTGTGTCATTGGTGTGCATCGTCCACGTTGCATGTTTGTGCCCTGGGGTACGCAAAGTTACGTTAATACAGCTGGTTCTATATTTCATGTCTCATATGTCCTCTCCATCTAGCTCATTTTCTTTGTTTTCCACATCACACACATACACACAGGTGCTTCTCTTCCTTCTGTCATCACTTTGAGGGAGGAGGTTATGTTACGCTTTAGTTTTTATGTTTTTATCTGTCAGTTTCTGTTAGCAAAATAACTCAAAAAGTTACAAATGGATTTTAATGAAATTTTCAGGGAATGCTGATTATGGGACCAGGACCAGTTGATGAAATGTTGGTAGTGTTCTGGAACCATCTGGAACCAGTAAGCTGTTGAAGCATTCTTCCTCATTGTGAGATAGGGACATTTTCAGCATCTGTGTTTAGAACTCCAATAGCAGCAATGGACTGTCTCTGTGGCCCAGTGGTTAGTGGGGCTGGAGGTTTGTTTTTTGTAAAGACGTAAAACCCCAAGTTTAACAGGGAAACAAAGCAGACACCTCAGGGAGAGGGCTGTGTGTGAAAATATGAACGTTGTGATAATAAGTATCTATAACAGTTCAGTCACGCGCTCTATGCGTCGATCTAGAAACAACTAAAGCATGATGAGGTGCATGTGAGCGTGATGAGCAAATGTCGCACTTTTCAATCAGCTTCACTGGCTTTAAAAAAAAAAGGACGTGTGCTTTTGAAGTGCTCCCAGCAGAGAGATTAGCAGCTGCAGGACGCCATTTGCTCAGGAAATGTGTGTGTGGGGGAATCTTTCCATTGGATATTTCAATTTAATTTTCCTGCTGTCACAATTTTTCACCAAAGGTTGTGAATGTGGCTGATGAAATTCTAGTACTGATACTCACACACTGATGTGTGTGTATGCGTGTGTGGGGGTTAATAATGGAGGAAAGACGTGTGAGAGCATCACAACATCATAACCGATGTATTCACCTCCCTGAAAGACACAGTTGAAGGGATTATTTGAACATGTCATCATTACAAGGGAGGAGGATACTCTCACTCTCACAAAGTACACAACCTTAAAAAACACAACACATACATACATTATTTCTGCCTTACACATTTAGTGTGCAGTTAATTGAATTATTGGTGGTCGTAACAATACAATGTGTTTTATTTCTGTATTTCTGTTTGCAGCTAGTCTGTCACACTGGGATGGAATGAAATTGGGGATCCCGTTTGGAGGCTTTGAAAGCAAACTTTCCTCTGCAGCACAGAGAAAATAGGCTGAACTTTAAGGAATGACACCACTATAGAACCCTGTGGGAAAATTAGGTCCTGTCAGTGTGCAACTTTCATTCAGAGAAGGAGCAGAATGTAGGCAAATAGTTATAATAGTGTGTGTCTGTTCGAGATATATTACAGATATTTGTCTATATTTTGCATTCTGTATGTGTGTGTGTGTGCGTTTGTGTGTGTGTGTGTGTGTGTGTATATATATATATATATATATATATATATATATATATATATATATATATATATATATATATATATATATATATATATATATATATATTTTCAAGGATTCAAAGTGTTTATTGTCATATGCACAGTAAAGAAAGCAGGTTTCCCTGTACAATGAAAATCTTACTTTGCTGTCCACACTGAATGCCTATAGATAGGTAAAAGCAAGATAACAAAATAAATACAAAGAATAATTCAGTATTTACAAAATGTGCATCACTTGTTTGATTGTGCAAATCTCTGTAATGCAGATGTGACCTGCCACTGTCAGAGGTACTGTAAGTGGTGGCAGTGCAATGGTTAATGTGTGTTAGGTGTTAAGGAGTCTGATGGCAGAGGGGAACACACACACACACACACACACACTTGGTGCACCATTAACTGCACAAATTCAGTCCACATGTGGATGGAAGCACCATCAACACCAGTTTCCTACTGAACGTTTCATCCCACAACAAAGTCTGTAATAGTTTAGATGAATTCTCACTCCATCCTTGACAGCAACTGACTGAGGCCTGACTTTATTGATCCTCACTAAGCTGCACAAAAATAAACACACAGAGCACTGAACACACACACACACACACATGCACACACACACTCGAAGCGTTCACTCTGTTGCTATACTTAGGCTGTCTACTGGAAGTGGATTAACAGTGGCAAAGGACAAGCCGTTTCATCACAGCGGAAGACAGAGCAGGACGCCGCTCTCCTCTCTGACTTATTGCAAACCTCCGCACCAACACTCACTGGGTTTGTGTGTGTGCTTTCTTTGCTTCTACCCACTGAGCTTCAAGTAAAAGCCCCAGAAACTGTGTTGTGAGTGCTTGAATTTGTTGGTGTTCCTGTACCTGGATGGTGATGCTCCTGTTAACACGGGACATATTTATGCTATGTGGCTGTCCGTTGGCAAGGTTACGAGGGTCCACATCCATGGCAAACGGCTCCTCCAGGCCCCCAAGGTGATAACGCACTTGCAGGGAACCTGAAGACATGCGGGGAGGGAAGTTTGAATGTTGATTTGATGATTTGACACCTCATGTTGACATTCCTTCACCCAGGTCTGTAAATAACGTCATGTAACATGTGACTGTAGCTATATGATGAGATCATCAACACTTGCATTTACCCTCCTGGCTGCCGAATAGCTGAGTGACTCCAAAATGAATCAGGGGTCTTGAAACATTCTGAGGATAGTCACATGAATATATTTGTGTCTGTGGCCAGCGGATAGGCAGTTGTGAGGCAGCTTCTCAGTGAGCACATGTGGTTTGATAACTGTGCACATCGACTGCAAAGACACTAGATGGCAGTGACGGTAAATGACAGTATTGTTAAAGGACCAGTCCTGCCTTTTATTTGAACAGCAGTTATTGTCGCTTCTAGCGGTCATATCTTACCATTGTGTCTTAACACCACTGCCATGTAGTCCTGTGTCCTGGAACTGACGTACATCAGAATAGCTGGTGCACTGGATGTGCTGAAACTGAAGGCCACTTCCTCTTTTGTTAGATTCACTTCCTGTGGCATCAGGCGGTGCATAAGGACTTTTGCGTCCCTACTGGCTCCAGCTGCTGCTTCTGAGGGGAAGTTGTACTTGACCAGTGTTCCCGCCTCAAAGAAACCTCCAACATCTGTGGGAGATGAGATAAGAGTTGTGTTACTAAACTACAGAACAGAAGAAACAAATCAAAACAGTAGCCATTAGAAAACACAAGACCAGTTACCTTGAGATTCTATATTCTTGGGTCTGGTGATTTGTGTGCATGCGTCACACTTGTGTGTCTTTTACAAAGGCGTTAAAGGCCCAATGTGCATGAAATTAATCAGGACTAAAAAGGAGGGTTGCCAGGAGCGTCTGCATCTTAGTGTGTAAATGCCGTGAAATATGTGCCAGCATGTTTGCCCTTCTTCAGAGGCGGCGGCGGCGCCGCTCCACGAGCGCAGAATAGCAAGCGAGCACATTTCAGCATCACTTCACCCATCATCTCCCGGAGAACAACAAGGCTACTTTACTCAAATTTAATACAAGACTTATCACGAGGAAACGGGAAAGTTATTTGACTTGCACAGGCGACAAGATATATACCGCCGGGAAATTAAGTGAATCAATTTTAAATTACATGAACTGCTGCATTTTGAGCAGTGTGTTGTGATGGATATACAGTATTTTAGTATATCTGTATATTGTTAGTTCATTCAGACAGAACCAAACATCTCCAAAAAGAGTTAGTAAAACATGCATCTTCGTCAGAGTGCCCATACATTATGAGCATTATGAGCATATACACAAAAGTATTTTGTGTATATGTTAACTGCCCAATAACAATCTACAATTGATTTACATTTCCAATGAGCCTGAGAGACACAAATAATAAAAGTACTGAATGTAATTTAATAATACATCATCCTCACATTGCTTCTATTAAGGACTCCGACCTTTAGAGCATGTACTGAAATACGCATGTTATATTAACATACAGTATGTACAGTTGAGGTCGAAGATACAATAGGTGATTCAACTGGCTGCAGTCTTCAAACCTTTAAACGTATTTAACTTGAGTTAAATGAATCCTTTATGCACACACAGATTATACGTCTATATGTTTTCTCTGCCCTGCTGTGCAAAAGGCAGTGAGACTGGGATGTGAAACCTTAGAACAAACACATTAAAGTGTCTGAGAGCAAAAGAGGGGCAGAACTGTGAAAACATGCAAACCTCGACACACATTCAGTTGTGTGTGTGTGTCCATGGAGTGGTACGCACACATACACTGCTCCCCTCCAGGGCATAGAAGCAACATCATAATAATCAAAACAACATTAGAGCAGTCTGGAGCAATTATGGCTGTTGTTATGTTTCACTTGCTCACATGAGCAGAAAGAGGATCAGAGAAGAAGTAATCAGAAGGGGGGGGGGCAACTGTGTGAGATGAGAGGAGGAACAGAGGGAGGAACACAAGAGAGCAACGTGGGGAAGGAGACGGTGAGAGGTGGATCACGAACAGGATTTAACCAGGAGAACAGCAGAAGGGACATGTAGAACCGGAGAAAAAACGCTGACACAAGGGAGCGCACACACACGCACACACACACACACACACACACGCACAAAGACACTAATCTCCATTCTCTACACCTTGAAATGCCTGATTGGTGATGACAGAATTCAGAGGAGGTCTTCTCACGTCACACACACTGTCACTGTCTTCCTGTACACGCACGCACAGCAGT
>NW_027614094.1:0-30057 GCF_965212315.1 Lampetra planeri
GGGGGGGTGAAGGAGAGCAGCTCAAAACAAAACATAACATTGATTCTCAGCTGGTGTGAAAGCGGTACGATCTCAAGCAATAAATCGCTGGTGTTAACTTCAAAGTCGCACCGTGAAAGGCTCGAGGAAAGTAGGAACGATCGCCGAGGGGTCCTTAGGAATGTAAGTACAATATATTCCGGGAGCTCTGACAGGCTCATGGCACAAAGAAAGGTTTCAGAGGATCCCCATTAGAATGTTCAACATTATTCTGTGTCCCTGGGTGTTGATCTGACCTCATTAAGAAGCACTTGCTCTCTGTTTTTGTGCCTCGTAGCTCTTTCCCTCGTGTGTTTTTCTCACAGTTGTAACAACAGGAAGGAACTCTACACCCCGCCCGAGCCAAACAATGTGCACTAACCCACACGGATAACACAGCTGCCTGCTCTGGTTTCTAGCGGTGAGAAACAAAAAATGGAGGAAAGGGGGAAGACAGCCTCCAGGAGGATGAGCATGAAGCAGTGGAAAGGAAGAGCTCCAATTGTTTGGTTTTTTTACTTTCCTATCCTGCATTTTCTTTTCTGTTTGTCACTCTCTCCCTTGGCGGAAAAAAAGCTGGAGGGTATTTTTAGCTTTTTCTTCCCCTGCGGCAAGATGGAGCGGCTGACCCTGCCCTGCCCTTCATGCTCACGTGTCCTTTCCTCTCTCTCTCTCGGCTTCTTTTCTCTCCTCTCTCACCCTGGTCTGCCGGCGGCACTTTCACACTGCTTTCACTTCATTCACACATTCCCCACTTACCTGACAGCTCTCCTTCCTCTATGACCACTAAGGTGGGAAAGAAACACATGCTGCCACTGCTGTTGAGCTACAGCAGGTTCCAGGCTGCTATCAGACTGCTTACCGTCCCCAGTGAGTTTCTGGAAGCTGTGGATCTTCTGTTTGGCTCTGGGTGAGCTGGTCCTCCAGCGAGCGCAGTCTCCCTGCAGCCAGGGACCCGGCCTCTGCCTGACCCTCTGGTATCCTGAGGGGGAAACAGACGGACAGGGTTTGAACATCGCATTCAGCTTTAATGCCATTGTACGTTCTTGCACTACTTACGTAATGACATGCAGTTTAGCATTGAACCCGAAGTACAAAAATCAAGCGCAACTGTGTACAGACAATAGAGAACGATGAATGGAACATGAATTTGAATGAATACATGAATGAATTATAGTGTCATGCCCATTTTGGCCCATCATACGACATCTTTGCAAGAAATAAAATACAATAAAAAAACTGCATTGAACCAATAAACTGCCCCCACTGTTGCGTGATGCAGTTTCCCTCTAATCCTTGTTCTCTGGCAGTTGGAGACAATGACATTCATTCAGCTCTACATGAACTGGCTGAGTCTGGATCTTCACCGAGTGCCTCGATACTTCTCTAAATATCTGTAGACTGTTTGCTTGCATGTGCGATACAGTGAAAATTCACTCCGACACTGGAGCGCAGCCTCCCAGAGCCCTGTCCCGTTTAATTTATTCGCTGCTCAAATGTATGTAAAAAGGAATGAATCACTTTCCATGTTTGCAAGGTCCTGTTTGTCAGCCTGTGTACAACACATTATATTCTGTTAACATCCAACAAGCAGCCTGTGTCCTGACTGCAGAATTACAGATGCAAGAAGTCAGTGAAATGCCTTTTGTGAGATGAATAAAACACTGTTGCATTAATATTCTCCTTTGGTGAGAGGCTCGAAGGCCCTGCTCAGAAGTGAACCCAGAACTGTTTTTAATCTGTGGGATGCATCAATACGTCTGCCGTGCTCCGTCTGCAGGGGAGGCGGAGAAGTCGAAACGAGGTAGCAGACGCCAACGGACTCAGCAAACTCAGCGTTGAGGCCGGCGATGTTGTGGGGGGTGGAGCTGGACTCAGTGGAGTCAGACAGGAGGACGCTGCCTCAGCTAGAGGCCTCCACGGACAGTGTCTCCCACCTGCTCCGCAACGTGTCGTTCTACCGAGATGCGGCACATCATCAGACTGTACAAACCCTCACATGGACAGTCACACACACACACACACACTGAGCCAGTAAACTGCAAGCTGAGTCACTCAACTAAAATACTGATGGTATTTCCTATAGTATACATACTTGTATTTTTATATTTCATAACTGCTCTATTTTTTTACTATTCTATATTTTATAGAATATTTCATTACATATACATATATTTTCTATTCTTGAAGCCGCAGGGGCTGATTTTGTGTCCTCTGACCTAAAATGAATTTATCTCCAATCTTTTCCAACAACTCATACCAGTATGTTGCCTATAGTAACGGTAGCATCAGCGGTGTTGGTGGATGAATGAGCTGCCTCAGTAAAGTAGTACGAAGAGGACACACACTCGCAGTGCTAAAAAGTTGGTCAGAAGTAGCTCCGACCACCCCTGAATGCGGTCAAAGGAAATCAGTCTCAATGTGTTTCAGTGCTGCCTGTCGAAACATTTTCAAATAATCTGGACGACGCCTGAACAGATTCATTCTAGACAGAACTGGCTGCTTTGGACGGCGCTTACAAACGCTGACCATTTATAATGAATTTCATGTAGTGAGGGAAATTTTAACAAACTGAAATGTTTCTGCGTCACAGTGATTTAAGAGCGACGATTGATTATGTGTCATCACCGGCAGTGGAATATTCCAGCCTGTTTGCTGCATTAGTGCTGCCATGTCTTTCATGTTTGAACAGCTGAAAAGCTCCTTTGTCAGACATTTAGGTCACAAGTGTTTTCTGTCACTGGGACAACCATCTATAGAATTAAACACCTTTCATCATCTTATTGATACGTAGCAATAATAATATTCCTACACGTCACCCTCTATGATTGTGTGTGTGTGTTTGTACAGTATCAGTGTATATCAGTGTTGGTTCTTCCCATCCAACGATGAAAAAACGTAGAGTGATGTTTGTTTTCCTGCTCACATTCATGCAACAAGCCATTCATTTTCAAGTTTGTGTTGAAATGATAGATTTTCAGTCGTTAATCAGTATCAAAGACATGACAATATGATAAATGCGGCGTATAAATCACAATCCTATCACATTCAACTCTCTACATAGTAATTAAAAATGGAATATGTTGGAATGCACGGGGGTGCAGTGAAGCGCTGCAGAGGCCATGTTAATGAGTCATCAAGGCATGGAAACGCAACTAGCTCCCTGAGTGAGGAACATCAGTCGCTGGCAGGCAAAAGATGAGACTTTTTAAAGTTGCAACAGCCCTTCTTGCTGCACAGGCAACCCCCCCCACACAAAGAAGTCCCAACCTCCCACTTCACTGAGCGCTAACTGAGCATTGTGCTTCAAAGATACAGAAATAACCGGTGAGAAGAGGGAGGGAATTTTAACATGCATTATGTAAATACGAGATGAACCTGGAGACAGATCTCAGCACCTTCTTGGATATTTACATGCAGGTCTTGAGTTCCCTTTTCAGTAGGTCCAGACCAGCGACATGGATCTCTTGTAACACAAAGCGGGTGAATTTCACTTCCAAGTATCGGTTTGACACAGATGAGTTGGTTATTATCCAACATGACCCCCCCACCCCCAAAAGCCACACCCAACCTGCTCGTTACATCATCTCACAGGAAGCAGGGCTGTTTTCCTCCGCGGCATCGTTTCCCAGGGGTTTTAAGCGCTGCTAAAACTGTAACGAAGCAAACACAATATCTCTTTGAACAAGACAGAAGAAGAAGTAGGCCAGACCAACACCGACTGAAGAGCACTGACGCTGTAAGGAGGTTTGGAAGGAGACACCAACTGCTGGAGATGCAATTCTGTTACAGGCCGAAGCCAAGCGCCACACAAACTGTGTCGGTTGGTGATAGAATCTATCTGAACCCGCAGACACACTTTACACAAACGATCCCTGATGGGATCTGCAGAGGACCTGAAGCAGACATGAGACAACTGGCAGCTTAATTAAATGATACATGAGAAGTAATGGATGGGGAAGACTGTCGTGCTGAGGGAGTGGGGGCGGGGGGCTGAAGGTGAAACCCCACAGCAGCCAGATATCAGGTGAGGATGGAGTTTCCTCGGAGGTGTCGTCCCACCAGCTGCCCCGGTGCTTCCTGTCTCTGCACTGAGAAGTGATGGAGCTCAAGAGGAGGGGGGGGGTGTCTCATTTCTTAAACTTCACTATCTATTCTGACTTATCATGAAATGCTGGCACCTCTCCCCATGTTTCGACCCATGTCATCTGAGGCACATAAAGATGGGAAATAATAGTAATAATTGAAAAAATAATCGTACATTTTTTTGATGAACTGGACAGAAAACGTGACCAGAAGTGCTTGTTTCCAGACTCATTTTCTATCCAATACAGCGATAGTTCAATAACGTCACGTTGCTGGTGACACACAGCAGCTGCTGCAGAGGAGCTCTTCAAACTGAAGCGTCGGAATCTTCTAGGTCATTCTCATTATTGGTTCCAGCCACGTAGCTGCTGGGATCTGCTTCCACAGGCGTATTTCAAGGAATAAAAGTCACTCCGGTGGTCTTAATGGGAGGGATGCACACGGAGGCTTTGTCAAGCCTAAATGACAGTTGTAGTTGTAGAGAGCTCACTGAAATGACATTCAGTGAGCTCTCTACAACTATACATCTTTGCGTTAACATGGCGCCAATCTGTGGCTGTCTGGTCACCATGGAGGAAAAGAGAATTGAATTGCTACCTGGAAAGGTGCAGGGGGGGGGATGTTACAGATAATGTTCTACTTTTAAGAAGGCTACAGATTATTTATCTGGGGGTGGGCAGTCATGATTTGTTTCAGTTTGTGAGAGGATGTTTGAAATGCTGCAGATGAAGGTGAATGACATGAATGCAGAGGGAGCGTATGGAGACTTGCATCCGTGTGCATCGCTGCATGATGAAGAGAGGCACGGTTTGCACAGGAATGTGCACACATTAGGTCAGTGTAATCCCCCCCCCCCCAAAAAAAACGCCTTTAACCATGAAAACCAGCCACCATGGCCGGAGATTAGATTGATGGCTGTGTAAGAAGATTAGTTAGCTGTTTGAATGTGTTGTACATGGAACACAAGCAAAGCTCTGTTGTGTGTGTGTGTGTGTGGTGTGTGTGTGTGTGTGTGTGTGTGTGTGTGTGTGTGTGTGTGTGTGTGTGAACGTCCAATCATTTTGTCTTGGCTTTGCTTGCATGTCTTCCTCCTTTGTCGTGTCCACTTGTGACCACTCACTTACATGGTTTAATCCCACGTAAACTGATTCTGAACGGTGCATTCCTTCCTCCCATGTCCCGAAGCCTCATTACATCCAGGTGGAGGCGACTCGGCTCTGAATGATACATCCTCAGACAGCTCCTACAACGGGGCTAGAGCATGTGGTTGTTGACCTTTCACTGACGGGCCTGAGCAACAGTCAGGAGGAAGCAAGTTATGGTCTGGTTAACGCAGCATCTGACGGGGCCATGCTGGCTACCCTCCACATCCTGCTAGGGATGCTGCAATCATGTTTTTTTTTCCCCGTAAAGTAGCAGTGGGAAGCAATCTGCCACCATTGTCTCCACCAAATAAAAGCCCGTATGGGGACCAGTTCGTCTCCACGAAAACCAACCCGGATGAACTTCCCGTCTGCAAAGCCTGCCGCCAGAAAGTGGCCAGTGAAGGACTAATACATCTTCAGGAAAACATCCAGCCCTCTGCACCAATGTCATGGTAATGAATAAATATTTAACACCACAAACGATGAATGTTGCCATTAAATTCACAGACACAGACACCACAAGACAGGAGAGAGAGAGTGACGAGGGAGGGGGTCGGAGCAGGAGGGAGGGGGGCTGAATGCGGCGTCCCTCTCCCTCTGATTCCCATGAACAGTATTTGAGTCTTGAATTATTATTAATTTGTTCAAAAACTCATGTGTGTTCAGTGTTAAAAAATTAGGAAATAAAAAAAAAGAAAAAGAAAAAAACCCTCCTTTGTTTCCCTCCATTTTATAATAATCGTGATAATCCGGATTATTTCCATGACAATAATTGCTCCTAGAAAATCTATCATTGGTCTTACAACACCAGCAGGCTGAATGTTTATTCTACAGGTACAGCACTGAAACATGGGTGGGACCATGTGACACCTTCCAAAGAGGAAACTACAAATATGGGTCAAAATCTTTTCTCTTTGCATTTGTTAGAAAAAGTACTGTGCAGTCAGAAACTGAACATCTGTGCTTTGGATGTGAGTTTGTGGATATGTTCTGGGAGTGACGTCCAGAGGGAGGGTGGTTCCATCATCCCAGTTTGGTGTTTGTCCTCAGAGGTGGAGATCACCTCAGAGGTGAGGTTGTCTGAGGAGGAGCGGAGGACCAGGGGCCTGGTCATGGGGGGAGAAGTGGAATGCATTGGGAACAGGGAGCCAGTGGAGGTTGTGGAGGATAGGGGTCTCAAAATACCACAGGAACAGCAACAACACGTTGATTGGGTGAATGAAGAATATGAAGACCTGCTCCGCTCCATCCTCGGTTGTAGCCCAATTTTTGGACACATGATCTTCAAGGTTGATTCTGTACAACTGTAGTTTGGAAATAGTTTCTCCAGATCTGACATTCAGCATCATTATTTGTAAAAGAAATACTGAAAAGGTCGCCATTCATTACGGTGTACTACCCCACAGGCTCCCACCATCTTTCATGGGCCCTCCCCGGAATCACCCCCGCCCTCCATCCATCCCTCAGTTTACACGCCAGGGGGATCGATCGGACCCTCATCGCTCAGCCCAGCTGTCACTCGTACTTGTGCGCACTCTCCCTCTGATGTCACACCATCAGGCTGGTGAGTGTCATCGTCTCCACTGGAGCCGTGGCTTCCTGCCCGGGGTGAGTGACAGCAGCAGCGAGGGCGGAGCCAGGCAGCCTGAGCTGCTCGACCCATTGCTCACCTCTCATTACTGCTGCTGGGCAATCGGTTGGGTGGCACATTGCCTGTCACTCAAATCACAGAGCAGTGGCCTGAATAACCAAATCACTGAACTGAGCCTGTCGGCCAACCAGGTGATACTAATTGGAATCCCAGTGTTGATTGATAGATTGATTAATTTCACATGACACCTCTTTTTTGCTGTTCTTTTTACTATGGGGAAGTCAGCAAAATACATAGATGTAACCACCAGTGTGTGAAGAACTCCACAGGGTCCATTCCACGAAATGAGAATGCAGACATTTCCTCATTACAGGTTTACTGGAGATCCAGACATAGCACCAGCCAATGTAGATTGTCTGGACACAAACCGCCGCATCATTAACTGGGAACAAAACCAGTGAAGACAGAGTGGTTGTTGGAATGGTCTTTGGTGTCAACAGTCAACCAGTTGGACGTTTCTTTCAAAAACAGACAAAGGATCATTTCCATTCCACGTCTCCATCAAACTCTTCTTCTCAAACTCTCTGCCATTGACTCTTTTCTTCGACGTCACCCTGTTCGTTGCTCAGATCGGTCGTAGCGCTTTCCAGTGCACCCGTTGGTGAAAGTCAATCACTTGTTGACCTGAACCTACATCTTTCTACATGGAATCTCCAGGTTAGGATACTGACAAACTGCATTTAAACATATGACTCTCCAAAGACATTCGGTTTCATTTCTGTCAAGTTTACGTGAGAGTAGAACTGAACAGTATGAACTAACGGAGGGTTTTTGCTAAACCTGCTTGTGCTTTCAAATCTTCTGCCTCTGTGCGATGCAAAACAAATCAGCAATGTGTGATCGAATAATGAATCCGTTCCATAAAAGCTGCTTCACGTGGTGGCCCTGACCCGAATGCGCGGCCTTCTAAGAAAACACGCTCACAGCGAGAAGACATGTAGATCAATCTTTCAACAGAGGCACACAGAATGGGCTCCTGAAATGCTCAACCTGTTTACCGCTCAACCAATTAGAATACGTTACTCTCCGTCTCTTTCCACTTTGGCAGAAACAACATGAAACTGCTGCTCACTCTGTTCTGTTTCAGCGTTGAATACATCCTGTAATTAGTTTCAAGTCAGTGCGGTCCTTGACTCACACACACTCTCGGAGCAGATTTCCAGAGAAGCGTTCACATTTGTTGTGTTTTGTAGTGGGAGATGAACTGGCAGTGGGAGTGTTTGTGGGTTTTTGTTGTTATTTTTTTCTTCTACTTCTATATGTTGTGCATGTGCTGCTAAATCATTGGTCCATGTGTTGTTATAAATTGCCTCTGAAGTTTCAGCTGTGGTGTCACTCTGTTACGCATCCAATGAGGTGGTGTGATAATGAGCGACCCCTTCAGGTGCACCATGAAAGCACCACACCGCCCTGGTGTGATACAGGGTGAATGAAAAGAAAAGGACCGGTGAATATAAATGTTCACAAATGAAGGGTTGGAAAACTCTCCCCTGTATTCAAGGGTTTGTCTCCGTTTCTCCCTCGGATCATTCCATTCAACATCTCTCCACTCGTCTTTCCCTCCCTCCCTCCCTCCATGTTGCTTTCGTTGTTGCACCTCAACTGGTCGAGGCAGAAAGCCATCCATACGTAGACTTGGATCTGCTCGAGGTTTGTGATCTGGCACAATACAAATAAAACTGGACTCGAGCTGACACTTCTGAAGATTAAGATGTTTGTCACACATGTAATGAAGATCAGGGGCTGTGGTGATGACTCGGTAAGTTAACTCTCTTGATAAACGATGACTGGCGTTCTTCCACTGAACAACTCCAGTAATAAATACAGATCTGAGAGTCAATGAGGCCACTGATTTAAAAAAAATCTGTGCATTAACACTGAGGAAGATGCCTGAGCAATTTTATTACCTCATGTCAGCGGAAAAACCTGGTTCAGCTTCTTGACATTGAGACACTCACGTTCTCAGTTTAAAGCTGCAGGACATAGAAGTGGGAGGACTGGGTTCGCCATGCGTGGAGCTAGTCAATCAGAGAGCTAGTGAGTTGTTACGTAGTCAGTCAGTCCGTGACAACCCGCAGGCTGTAGTGGTGAAGTGTCAGCAGTTCGTGGTGAAGCGAGGTGAAGTGGGAGTCAAAGAAGGAATGGAGGGAGGCAATGAATGGAGATGGGAAGGGCTGTGGCAGGGATGATGGGGCAGCTCAGTAACAACCTCTCTGCATCCATTAGGACTCTAATGTAAGGATCAGAGACACGACAGGAGGAGGAAATGGTGGAGTTCTCTCTGGGGCTTGTATCTGTCCACTAGACACACACACACACACACACTCATACTGTACACATGTAAAACACACAACCAAACAGGACAAAGGCAAAGGAAGGCAGCTGACTTGGTTTGATGCATGTCTGGAGATAGAACATTAACCCCAGTCAGTGACAAATGGTGTCAGGGACCCATCTGGACGTCCGGCTGACCGAAGGCTGCACTTGTTTCCATGCCCCGAATTACATCTTTGATTCAGAGCCAGCTTTGAATAATTAGAGGAGCAGTGGATTCAATCAGGGGCCGACTCTCTGAGCGACGATTGTTCATGTTTGCGAGCAGAGAAAAGGACCCTTCATCGGAGCAGGGGGCGAAGGCAACATCTGAAGCTGGAGTTCCCTGTTCGTACGACGCCCATCAGGAAACGCTGCTGCACAGCACCTGCATACGCAGTCATATCTGCTCGCACACGGACCTCATGTTAACGTGTCAGTATGCAGAGATAAGAGCAGAACCATCTGTCCCTCTATTAGACGCAGCTCAAACGTGTAAAAGATGCTGTTCGGTTAATGGGCTCTGACAATGTGCTGTCGTCTGCCAAATACACAGTTAATAGCTGCCGCCGTGTGAGACGGGTGATCTGTCCGTCCGTTTCCATTCTGATGACCGCAGCATTTCTTTCACTACGTCACACTAAATATGATGTTATCAGATGGTGATCACGTTTTCAGAAAAAAAGGAGAGACGGAAACCTTCATCATTAACAAAATGATGCTGATTATTACCAGCAGGATATTTACTGTATTTTGCTGAAACTGAAGTAAGTTGGGCACAACCCTGAATTCTGAATCCCCACAGACCCCATGATACAAAATTATCACAACACTTAAGCTGTGATACAATATTATCCTAATATTTTGACATGTTCAATAGTTTTTTCCCCCATTTTCAACAGCAAAGCATGTCCCCAAAAATAACATACTGTCAACATCTGTTTTACATAAAAAATGTAAAAGAACAGCTGTGTGTAGTTTGAAATTTCAACCAAAATGTCACTAAACACACACACGTCTACCAAAACCCATGAAAAACAAATGCACTATTAAATCAAAGTGAGAAACAAAGACCCAAGTTACACACGATATGCTTGAAGTACAAGTACGCCAACGAGCATATTCTTATTTCTTGAAATACCTGAGGGATTCCGCCATGCGCCGCAGGTCTTCATTCTGCTGCTTGAGCCGCTCTAACTTGGCCAGGATCTTGGAGAGCTCCCGGCTGGACCTCTCCGGGTGTTCGCTGTCCCTCACCAAATGCCCGCCGATGTAAAAGAGGAGCGTGCCCCAGGCCAACAGCACCAGGGTAATCCAACGCCATGAACCCGCCCAGGGCCGCATGGTTCAACCACGCACAGCTGACGATGTTTGTTGGTGTGCCTGTACACCTGACGGTCCACCAGACTGCACACAGGTCACAGGAGCCTTGTCACCACAAGTGCCACAGTGCCGACAATGGCATCTTCTCAGAGATGGGAGATACTAAACAGCAGAGGAGATGAGTGGGAGCTCTGGCTTAAAGTACAGATGAAAAGGCAGCTGGGTTTGCTACACCATGGCTAGCGCACTCAGGTTCTCGCTTGATTGGCGTCTTCTACTCGCCACACGTGTCCGACAGTTTATTCCAAACTGCCCGGCCGCTTTCTTCCAGTCCCACAGGGTTCTTTTGTCGGAGGTTTGTCCTACGGAAACGAAAAAGAAAAGACACACGGGTTCAGCATATATGAAAAGGTCTTGCAAATATTTTATGTGATTCTTGGTCAAACAAAGACACACTTGATCCCCTGAGGAGATCAGGCGGTGGTCCGTCTTGGCAGACTAATAGGCAGACGAGCCTTATATGGCACCGGCAGAGAGAACAAAAGAGGCCAGACAGATGGACGGATACAGCAGAGACGCTGCTGACTGGCTCACAACGTAAAGTCCGCCTCAGCAGACGAGCAGATTGATGACCATGACGCTGCGATTTGCATTTAGGTGGTGATGTAGCACCACCGCGTAGCATCGCATAAAAACACACTTGTACTCATGCACGCAGGTCTTTTAAAAGCATACACACACAGTCGGCCACAAAACCAAGATGACATGTTTCATTTTCACAGCAACCTACACTGGATGCACAACCCACTTCCAACAGCCCAACGACTAATGGATTGTTTTTAGATAACTAAACTAAGTAAGACGTCCTACCTGTCGCACCCACTGCCGTCCCCATAGCTTCCGTGACAGAACACAACGTTGTCAAGGTGATTCCGTGAGCTCAGTGGAGCGGAGGGAATGAAAAATCCCTGGATCATCACTTCCCTTCATCACAAAGCAGCAGGGGAGACAGAAACGGATGCATGCCGGGTTTATGAAACAACCTTTGCTGTCAAGCCCTCAACAAAGCCCTGCCAACGGAAGTCAGACGAGTCGTGTGATGGGATGAAGACTGGCAGACGTGTGCGTGTGCACAATATTCCAGAGTCTACTGTCGTCTCTGAGTGTGTATCACAGCCGATGGAGAAATGCCAAGCATCTTAGACTTTATGTGAGGGGCGGGTGGGGGTACGGTGGGCTGGTGGGGCGTTTGATTGACGTGTCACTGTTTCTTGTGCTTCTGCCTGTGAGCGTTCGAGTCAGAGGCAAGTGTTCCTGCTGGGGTTTGCCTGGCAGCGTGGAAGTAGGTTAACTCCTCATGTTTATCACAGCGGCCTGGTTGATGTGTAGGATGACACCCCAGCCCACAGACGCTGGTGAACACTGCACACCATGCAGCAGCTGAGGAGGCCACAGACAAATTCCTCTGTGGTTCCGTTTTACAATGCAGGAATGAGAAAAATGAGCTGTACTAATATGTCACAAACAAAAGCCTATTACTATGCTTTTTGCTGCTGTATTACTTTGTTCTACTGTGCTTTTAAACTTGTGAATGAAAATGTGTCACAAATAAAATCTGTCAACATGTGGACACACTGTATGTGTAAAGGCTACCCTGTATACGTAACAGACCCAGCTGTCTGTAAAGCCAAATTTTCTGTCCTATTAAGCTTGTCTTTTACTTTGAAATCACTTTAACTTTGGAACTTCCTGTTAGGCAGAAATTAAACCGCCTTAGCATGACAACAATTCAAAGGGCACCTAAACAGTAAGTTGCAGCATGGTGTGATGACCAATGGAAACGGTAAGAAGACATCTCGCATACACACACACTGGCCACATTATTAGGTACAATTGTCTGTTAACACACATCGCTAATCAGCCAATCAAACATGTCTAAGTTGATGTAGACATGTAGATGTGGTGAAGACAACTTGCTGAAGGTCCAGCAGAGTATCAGAATGGGGATGAGAATGGTATGAACGTGGTAAGGTTGTTGGCGCCAGACAGGCTGGTCTGAGTATTTCAGAAAGTGCTGATCTACTGAGATTTTCACACACAACCATCTCTAGGGTTGACAGAGAATGCTCCGAAAAAGAGAAAATATCCAGTGACTGGCAGTTGTGTAGATGAAAATGCCCTATTGAGGTCACAGGAGAACGGGCAGACTGGTTCGAGATGATAGAAAGGCAACAATACCATCTCTGAACGCACAACACGTCCAACCTTGAAGAAGACGGCTTACAGAAGCACAAGACCACATCGGGTGCCACTCCCAACAGGAAAGTGAGGCACACGCTGACCGACATTGGACAATAGAAAATTTGAAAAAATGTTGCCTGGTCTGACGAGTCTCGAGTTCAGCTGTGACGTTCAGATGGAGAGTCGGAATGGAAACAACATGAAAGCATGGATCCATCCTGTCTTGCATCAACAGTTCAGACTGGTGCTGGTGCCTGTAGGACCACAGTGTACCCGTCCTCTGACGGCTACTGACGGCAGCAGGATAATGCACCATGTCACAGAGCTCCTATCATCTCAAAATAGTTTCTTGAACATGTCAGTGAGTCCACTGTCCTCTTTACACTGACAAACAGGACGGTGAAATACGTGTAGTATGGAACATTGTGCAAGATCGAGCTGGGATTCCCAAGCTGAAAAGAACTAAGAACTTAGTTTGAGCAAAAGCTAAATTACCTTAACGCCTGCATTTGCTTCCAATAACAGAAATACAACGAATCAAGCAGGTAATTCAAACACTAAAATGCAGATAACTTTGGTCACGCAGGATATGTTTTTACTTTATGTGTCTGTGCCTGGATTTTACATTATCATTTTAGAGAGCGGTAATAAAGGAACACAAAGCCCCGTTTTATAAAGGTTATTTTTCATGCAGTAATAGTCACTGAGAAAAATGGGTTATTGAACTAACCATTTAACATTCTCTTTAGACGTGGGGCTACGCTGCTGTTCACCTCGGGGACCTCTTCTACCACCTACACACTCCCCAATCTTTCTCCTGACCTTGCACTTAATCACGAGCAACCTTTCACGATACCCTTCAACCTTACGTTTATGGCCACTGAGGGGCTTACGCTGCTGTTTCGGATGGCACGGTACATGAAGGACTGGGAGCGGACTGCCAACGCCGTCACAAAATACCCCTGCATCGTGCAGGATCGTGCAGGAGACCTCAGGGGTGAGCTGAGTTGACCTGTTTTCAGTGCTGCCAGTGAATCTTCGTTGTGAGTCAGGATGCAGCAGAGGTCATCTATCTGCAAGCTGCAGTCTCCAGGCAATAAACTCTGTGATGAAGTCCACCACTGAATTATGCATCGGGGCTCAGGCACAGGACGGCTTCTATTACACTAAACACGACCGCCCCAGCTCAGGGACGGACGTGTCACCTATATACCATGGGTATCTTCGTACGTTGGTGTATGAGAGCCAAAATGGTGGCTATGAAGCAGGATGTGACTGAAGTGTGATATGGGATGTGTTACTAATAGAAGAAAAAGATTATGTAAGAAAAATTGGAAAGTCTTTGGTGGCTCGTACAGCTCCAACGCAAACACGACTAACAGGGGAGATGGAATGTGATGAGAAGCGACATCAAATTTTGACTTTGCCGTGACATCCAAGATATGACCTGTCTTATCTGAGCAGTCTGATTCTCAGCATCAGCTTACGATAACGATCTAGCTAGCGGGGCTTTAGATGATATGCAGCAGGAGAAACAGCGACTTTAAATGTGTACTATTATTTGAAGCTGGAGATTCAAAACAGACAGAGTCCTTACAAGCCATTTTTCCCTCCTGGTTCCACTGCAGTAATGATGGAAAGTGTCAGACATGACCCTTAAAAATAATAGAAAATTAGAACGAAAACGTTCTAACGGAGCCGACAGATGGACAAAAATAATTGAGGGCTGACAAAAATGTTATGTAGCACAGGAACCGTTTTTTTTTTTAAGGAAGGTGGGATAAATCTAGAAACAGTTGCTTCCCTGATTCATATTTGCAATGAAACAAAAAAAAACGATTTTGATATGACTCATTATTTTTTTCCCTTCCATACAGTATGAATATGAGTCACTCAGCAGGAGAGTGCTCCCACTCCCAGAGATTCTTCCTCTCTGCTGGCTCACAGCTGAGCTGTGCAGACACCGCTCGCCTACGGGGGCACCCCAGTGTTTAATATGCATCTGGGTGCCCATGGCAGGATGTGTGGGAGTCTCCAGGATCCATCAGGTACGGCTGATGGCACACACACACACACACACCACACACACACACACGACACACAGACACACAGACAGCACGCGCAGGCAAACACTTTTCACTTCCATACAGGGGTGTGGAGAATAATTCATGAGCTGTGTTTTCTTAAATGTGCAAGATAACAGAAGTGGTGAGTGAGTGTGTGTGTGTGTGTGTGTGTGTGTGTGTGTGTGTGTGTGTGTGTGTGGTGGTAGTAGAAGACCCCAAATAACTGTGACGACATCTCCTGCCATGAGATCAAATGAGATTTAATTGTGCCACTATGTGTCATTTAAGTGGAAAAAAAATAAGCAAAGCATCCAGCTGTTAGAATAGCTGTCTGTTCTGTAGTGACCAATCAGAGGAGTTTATACTTAGAGAGTAGTACTCAGGTGACAGGTTTGCACATAGTTTGCACTTTAAAAAAAAAAAAAATAATAATTTTATTTGCGGAAAGGAGGTGAAAAGCTCATGCTGAGGTCATCCATGGATGTGAGTTAAACATTTCAAAATGACCCTGCATTGTTTTGTCTGTTTGTCTGAGAAAAACTCCTTGTCCAGTCATATAATTTATCATTTTAGTTTTATTGAAAGTATTGTGAAAATACAATCCTGTCTCGTGAATGCAATATCGTGAGCTGACAATTACCTATTAATACAGAAACTGGCCAATAATGTTGTTGAGAAGTAGATACTGAAGAATTTGAAAATAAATGTTTGTCAGCTCCTTACAGTCGTATGCTGTCAAGTGATCGGTGGCTCCGCGATCACTGCAGGCTGCTCACCTCATTGCAACGTCAGGATTAAGACTTACAAAGGGTGTGAGAAGTTCAACAGCTGAGCCGGCTGCAGCTTGGCATCCAGTATCAGAGAGGAGCACACAGCCTCTCCTTCAAGGTTATCTCCATGGAGGAATCGCTGACAGCAGGACACACACAAGGATTGCCCCCCCCCCCAACACACCACACACACACACATTTGGTAGTGTGTATGTGTGTGTGTGGGGGTGGTGTAGGTTTGTGCTGACTGTTTATGCAAACATGATTTTAATAGGGACCAAGGGACATATGATTAGCAATATAACACACCAATTATTCCTGTCTTTTATGACTTTTTATGTCCAAATAAAAGCGTGGACCTGTGTGTGTGTGTGTGTGTGTGTGTGTGGCAGCAGGTGTACCTGCCAAACTCATGCTGTGTCTCAAACTGCGTACTTCTATACTTGAACTGAGTAATTTGAGTAAAACAAGTGTGTTCACACTGAATGAATATGTGAAAAATGTAGTGCACTACGCGCGCTCAAACGGCCGAAAAGTTAAGTGTCTTTCCAACGGCCGCCCTCTTAATGACGTAGCGTTCACTTTTCGTGAGTCGGACCACAGCGACACCAGCGGCACCACAGGGGGGATATCACCCACCGATGGAATCCCAGCAAATGCTAATCTTAGCTTGCTAGCTAACATTAGCTAGTGGCACATTTTCAGTTTGGTTTGGTGCTTGTGTGTGATAAATTCACGGTAAAAGACTGTGGCTTAAGATGCGAGGTCCGAGGCTGATGTGATGTAAATATTTACAAAACGCAGCAGCTAGCGTATCGGCAGTGAGATTAATTTGCATGTCATTTCCAGTAAGTGCAACATGCCACTGAAATTTGCGCACTTTGTGAGTAAGTACATATTGTACACATAGTGTACTGCAAACAAACGTGTAGTACACTGCGGACTAATGGAAGTATGCGATTTGAGACACAGCATGTTCGTCTCTTGATGATTAAAGGTGGATCACAGCACTTTGACGTGGTCAAGGGCTGGACTGTAAATTGAGTATGTCAGAGGGGGTGATAAAGTGGCTCTGAGGAAGGAGGGAAAAGAACAAGAGTCAATGCCACTCAGCGCAGATGCATGTATCATACCTGGGGACAGAGTGTGTGTCACGTGTATGACGGCTTCAGTGCTTACTGGAGAGGATTCGAGGAAACCGCAGAACAAAGCATCATCAGGAGTTGATCATTTACTTTATGTACAGCAGCAACGACAAACATCGTTCTCCATCAACACCAACCCTACAGACAACCTTGACCGTCATTATTTGTGAGAAAGAAGACAGAGGTCCGCGTTATCCATCTTCTTTGAACTATCCGTTCTGCTTTTCGGTTCCCTGTAATCAATCCCAGTGATGGCTGACCTTTCACAGCCAGGGATGCACGCGTGAGGTGGGGGCATTGAGATCAGTCCCCATGCAGAGTGGCAACCTGCATTCACCTTTTGTAAAAGTAGCATATCCACTGACAAACAAGAGGACGTACGTCAGTGGTCAGAAAGAGGGGGAGTGGGGAGAGGGAGAGAGAGAGCAGCTACTGTACTAATCTGCGTGATTTTATCATTCGAGTCTTCAGTGACGCATAATGCCTGGATCCACCGGATAATGATTTTCCTCTGATTGCACGAAGACCTTTGAAGGTTGGCTTAAAGAGAGACCGACTGCGTTTTCATGCTATCATGTCACTGACTGCAATTTATAAAGGGAACGCCATGAAAAAGATAAATGGTGTTTGAAAACAGAGCATTTTAGTCGACGCGCCCTCAACAGATATATTAGGTGGTTCTGAAGAACGGTCCCAATCTCCTAATAAAAGGAAGGACTGATCAGAGGAGGGCTAGCTGGCACCTTGAGCGATACATTTCCAAGACAATAAGTAGCTCGCCTCGTAACGCGCCACACTTCACTCATTTTCTGCTGCAGAATTTACAGTCAGCAGTTAGTGCCGATTAAATCCTGGCTCAGGGAAAAATGAGCTTTTCCCGCCACAAGTCAAAGCGCTCTCTCAGGGACTGGTTTGATTGGTAAAGCGAGGGACTGTGGAGGAGGGAACACGACAAGCTGTGACGAGGGAGGCCGAGAGGTGGTGGGGAGGGGGGGGACGTAAACAGCACAATGATGTCCACATAGCAAGAACGCAGGAAAAAAAAACAGCCACAGGGAAAGACAAAATAAAAACATGAGTGTGGAAGGAAAGAGGGAGCTGCAGAGATGTGATGAAACCGACAGAGGCAGAGATGGAGAGAGTTTCCTCAGGGCACCAGAACTGATTAATAAAGAGAAGGAGTTCTATTAAAGCTGCCGTCCATGTTTCGCTCTCAGATGATTGTCTCCAGCTCCTACCGTCTTTGCCCTTGCCCCTTCATTCCTGTACTGTAAAAAAGGCGCTGGGCCTAAAGCGTCTTCTGGATCAATAGCACAGCTGCTTCTTCAAACGAATGTCTCCCTCTTGATTTACAGTACCACTCATTTTTAGAGACGTCCTTGCATTCGACACACCGGAGGTGTTTAAAATACTGATATCTTCACAGAAGAACAGCTGGACTGCCAGCGCTGGTCCTCTCTGGTCCTCTCCACACCCCACCCCACCCCCTCCATGTTTCCTCCAGGTGCTCCACAGTCCAAACTCATGCATGGGAGATGAAAGCAAAGGCTCAGAATTTCCCCCTTCTGTGTGTTGCTCTGTATCCCCTCTGATGAATGGGCGACTGGTATGAATAAATGTCAAAAGCAGACTACAACTTTAATAACTGAGAAGTTGAGATGGGTGTTTCTGTGCCAGAATCTGTGTGTGTCTGTGTGTGTGTGTGTTGTTGGAAAGCGGGTGCTGCCCTGTTCTCAACTATCCTGTTTGCTTTCGTTCTGGCTGCTGACGGATTTCAGCATTCCCTTTGTTCTTCGGTGTTTTGAAGAGCCGTTCCTTCTGACTTGCCTTGCGAGTGCGGGCAACGATCCAATCAAAACGCCCCAATCAAGTTTACATTTCCAATTAACTGTCTGAAACAGAAATAAATTAAAAGTCAAGATATGTCCAAAATGCTTTGTATTTTTTTCTTATGTAATCATAGTTTGGTAAATAATACTGTACTAAATCCATCATCAAAGGTCTCTGAATTGAACTGAGTGGAAATTGTAACGAGGTGGAACTTGTGCTACACTGCTGTCCAACAAATATTGTATTTTCATGAAACTGTTGATTTACATCCCTAGAAATTGATTTGGTATTCAAAAATTTGAAATACAACAGTTCACACACACACACACACACACACACACACCACAGCTTGCATGCATCATATTGACAGAACTCCTCATACCGGTCAGGTTGTGTTTTCTGCTTGGGGTCTGTATGTGTTCCTCTGCCTGACTTTGCATCTGTTACTTCCACTCAGGCGCTACGTCTGGCATTGTGTGTCTGCTCTGGGCATCGGCTTCCACTCGGATGCCCCTTCCACTTGATGCAACCTCTTTGTTAGTCATTTGTAGTTAATATATACACTCTGGGATTGAAGGAGTATTTTTGTCTGCGATGTAGCACTGCAGCAACGGATTTTTCCTCTGACCAGCTCAACAAGAGCTCATTGTGGTGTTGTAGCTGAACATGAAAAAACCCTTGATGATGACTGAAGGGTTTGTGCTTTGCTGGAGAGATATCATCATTCTCTGCGTTCCGCTTTGACTTGCATGACTTACACATTATTAGTTGTTAGCGTAATGATTCTGACAGTCGCAGGCTACAGTGCAAACATTCCCTCTGGGGCTTTTAGGAACCATATGCCTATTTAGTGAAGCCATTTTTGTGCCCAGCTCGCCAATGGTTAAGCTCCAGCTCCATGATCAAAAAGACACAAGATTCAGAGATGGAAAAAAAAAATCTTTTTCCTCAAGAGGCTGAAGTTCCTTAAATGTAATTAAAGAGAAGTACATGCACACATAGAGCAGCAGGCTCCTGACCCGTGTTAACAAGAGCCTGACAAAACAGCCACATCTCTCCTTTTTATTTCACCTTGGCACAATCTGGACTTGTTCAGATCCTATCAACCTACTGCAGATGCAATCACAGCATCAACAATCCCTTATATTGTTTCTCCATCTCACCCATAGGACACGCAGATATAAATTCACACTAACAGGAGTATGTGTAGTTATAGTCCTGTTCTATCTACTGAGTGCGTGTGCGTGTATGTATGTGTGTGTGTGTGCCACTGAGGCCTAAGTCTGCTTCGACCACATGACTTTGTGCAGGCCGAGTGAAAGACCAAACTTGTGCTGAAGGAACACTGAGATCCAACAGTGAGCAGCTGCATCCATATTTTAGTAAGGCACAAACCACACAGGGCACCCCCCAACACCCACACACACACACAAAACAAGGATCATTTGAAAACAACCCATACAGAGTCACCGCTCTACTTCACAGCACCATAAAATCTGAGATATACTTCTGTGTCAAAGCTTGTTGAAGGGGCTGAGCCTACGCCTGTTCCCAGGCCATACCCTAGACAGTACCCTAGTAGTACCCTAGGCCATACCATAGACAGTAGCCTAGTAATACCCTAGGCCATACCCTAGACAGTACCCGAGGCCATACCCTAGACAGTGCTCTAGATTGTACCCTAGACAGTACCCTAGGTCTGTACCCTTGATTTACCTTAGGCATACCTTAGACAGTACCCTATGCCATACCCTCTATAAAAATATTTTGTTCGTTCATTCAGTACAGCAGTATAAATAATATGCTACATGTCTGCCTTTGTGTCACTCTTGTGTGTTTTGTTGGGTTTCTTAGACATGGGTGCAGACAGTAAAGAACATCACAGGAAACAATCTGGCCCATTGCACAGGTCTGATTGAGCTTTAACTTGCCAGCTCTAATTCTCCAAGTCTTAACCAGCCAGAGTGCACAGGCGTCACGTGCCTGGTAACAGCAGTGTGACTGACGTTCATTGTTTCAGACTGAATATGCCTTTCTCCCCCCAGGACAGATGCATGACAAATGAAGGACATTCTCCTGGTTGATGGCATCCATTTATAATGGAGCTTTACCTTTTTGCTCTCAGAAATTTCCTCTGTGTTTCTCTATCTGCCTCAACGACCTTCAGCAGACCCAGGCACACGAGGCACCAGTGGACACAGTGAGGGAAGCGAATTTTCAAGCTGTATCCACAGTTATTGAAATCTCTCCCCTCAGTTTCCATTAATTCACTCTTTCACTGCAGACATAATGCAAGGCCACCGGGCTATAGCCTATAATCATCCCGCTCTGAAGCACCAAAGGTGACACTGCAGTCAGTTTAGATTCGCTGCATTCCAGTGGTCTGGACCAACCAGGCAGATGGGTCTCCTCTAGACTAGTCAAGTCAGCCCCTATTCACAACCGTTATCTCACTTAGCACACTGACTATTCTTATAGAAAGCCAACATTCACATGAACATCTCTCAGTGATGGAGGCAAAAGGAAAAAATTCATTTTACAGCCTCAGAAACCTCAGGCAGATCCAAGGCTGCACATGGATGGCCTTCTGCCTTGACCAGTTGGGAAGCGAGAGACAGGGACACAAGAGTTGGAGAGAAAGAGAGAGAGGCAGTAGACAAAGCTGAGTAATTGAGATGTAATTTAGACAAACCTGGCAGAAGAACAAAGCCCAGCTGCTGTTGCTGCATGTTTGTTAGTGTGCAGCCAATCATCAGAAAAAATAATCGTAATCCAGTAATACTGATGAAACACCAGCAAAGTATTCCGTGCAGGCAGTAATAATTACAACATTTGATTTGGTAAAAAGTAACCACTCCTTTCCCAGCGCTTCTATCCCGACTTCACTATCCATGCTGCAGCCTCATCAGTACCGGCCGAGACGAGCAAAGAAATGCATCCTCAACAGCAAATCCATCCCCCAGGCAGCATCCATGATTTCATCTGAAACTCTGCAAAGGCAAACACTGGATAAACCTGTAGTCAACGTGCGTTCGCAGGCTTTAAGAGTCTTTCCTTCACACTGATTATTTACTGGCCTTTGGGATGCACTAAAATATACATCACTGAGAGACACAGTGGCTGGAAATGCACAGAGCGATTGACAACACAAGGTCAAAAAAGGCCCATATTCTGAAAATGTACAATAGGAACTGCATTAAGTAAATATAAATGTATATATATATATATGTGATTATTTCATTTCATTTAGCTTTTTATTTCTATTTATACTACAAGACGAACAGTGCTCCAAGTCTTGGGGACAATAATGGCAATAACACACGTTCTGCTTCTTCTATACTCATTATAATTTCATGAGGAGGATCAGAATGTTGTCTGTATTTTTGTCATATGGACACATAAGTTCATTAGATGATCCACCTTCGATGGGGATGTAAAATCTATTAAAAAAAAAAAAAAACAAAGCATACATGTGACTGCTTGAGGTGCACACGTTCTCCCCACCAACGTTCTGCGGAGACTGGATGGGCGCAGACTGGATGGGCGCAGTGACAAACAGACCAGTTCATGTCAGTGCTGTTACGGTGCCTCGTGCAGATGGCTGATGTGTCTCCCTCTGAATTATTGATCCACTCATGTGCAACACAAACCCAGTAAACAAACTCAGTGACACAGATCACAGGTCTGTCCCACAGATCATTTATATGAAATATATTATGATCATCGAAACCCAGCTGGACACGTAAACATCGAAAACACAACTCATTCGTGAAAGAAAAAAAAATCATTAAATTCTTTACATTTATGTAAGATGACAGAATTCAAATGAGCCACAATGAATGCATGAGTCCGCTCACTTGGCTTTGGGCCATTAAACACACGCTGGCTCTTAATGCCCTCAAACATCAACTCTCACCGTCGGCTCTGATGTTCTGACCTGATGGTGGAAGCTGTTCTATGGGGCACCATGCTGCCATCACACTCATACACACCGTCGGCGCGGGCTACAGCTCAAGGACACTTTGACGTGGACTCGGTCGGAGCAGGTCAAACGAGGAGCCCTCTAATTACAAGATGGCCCGTTCTGCCTCCTGGGTCATGGCCGCCCCTGACGATGTGCGTTGACATTGGTCCATTCACAGAGCGAAATCCACCCCTGACTGTCATCCCTTCTCCAATCTTCCCTGTCAGTGCAGTGAGGGGCCAGCAGAGAGCAACGGTCTGCCAGCGACTGGCCTGGTTGCCTGGCTCCCCACAGCCTAGTCATTACTGCTGGCTAACAAGCAGAGAGCAAGAGATGTCTGCGGCCACGCTTCCCCTTAAGTAACAAAGAGAAAGAGCTCACGGGGAACTGTGGCAGCAGCGCCGAGGCACGGGCTCCTGCCGGACACATAATGGTGCTTTCTCATTATAGTCGTTCTCCTGGGAGAAATGTATGTACAGGGCCAGTGGTCCTTTCAACTAGGCAATGTGGGAACCTGGGGCGAGAGTGGAGCATTAGAAACACGACTTGTCACATAGCAGCGCTTTGAATTATCTCTGATGATTGTGAGTTTACATGCATGTGTTCCTCATATGCACGTTCCACACTTGTGATTTACACTGTGGAAATTTATTTCTTCGTTGTGGCGGGGATGTCAGAGGAGTCCCGCTGAGAGGGGGAGGTGGGGGGGGGGGTGGGGCTGCACGGCGGTGGGGGATGAGGCGGGACGTTAAACTAATTTTATTTGATTTCATTTGGCTCCCAAGCGCCATGTGTGGGGGAGGGCAGAAATCAGAGTGCTGGCATTCTCAAGCGTACAGAGTTCAGAACGGTTCTATTTCGTGATTCTATCAGGTTTCAGTTGTGGAGTACTATGTATGTATGTTTTCAGTGGCTTTGCTTTCTGCCGTGTCAGTATCTCATTACTGTCATCACAGTAACCCTGTACAAGACAAATCACAGCCTCCATTAAAACAAATGGACACCTCCCTCATCCAGATTCCTATAAAAACGGAACATTACAGTCCTCACGAAGGGTGGATTTACAGGCAGGGCTGTATAATACTGCATTAATTTTATCTAGGGAGTATCTAATATACACTGGGCAAGTGAATGTATGATTGTTAAGTGAAACCTGCACTCAGTCAGTTTATTATCACCACAGAATCTTGTAGCGGATATGAGACATTGTCACAGTGCTGGATGTGTCCAGTGGTCTCTGTATCTGTATCGTTGAGCATAAAGCAAAGACATGCACATCTGAGGACAATAATCTTGTGATATGATCATTCTGAGGATCCTGCTTAACTTCTTGTTGATACTGGGGTGTTGGCTCAGCTCTAGACATTTTGGAGGGTGTGCTAAAGGAATATCTAAAGGAATATATCTACCCATATCTACCCGTCTAAAGGAATATGTTACACCTCTTGTGTTATTCTTCCTGTGCAATATGTAGAAAATACTGGGAAAAAAATCAGTATCAAACTTTTCAACTTCAAGATTTTTTTTTTATTATTTGAAGATTAAAACAAAAAAAAAAAAACTCCATCCCTGGATGGGCCCAAACCCCCAACCTTTGGGTTAACAGAGACAGACACACTAACCACTGTTACACAGAAACAGTCACACTGCTGCTCACAATGAGTAAGAATCCTTCAACAGATTCCTGGATCCAGATGGTTCCAGAACACCACCAACATTTAATCATCTGGTCCTGGTCCATTACTGAACATTTCATTCAACACACACGCCACACAAACACACACACACACACACACCCATGTTACAATCCATGCATGGCTACCCTGGTTGTAGATGTGACTGATCATTGCCATGCAGCTGACCCCTGACCCTTGGTAATGAGTCCTCAGGGAGTCGGTTGGGTCCAAACTTTCCTGTGTTTCCTCCCCGGATCTACTTCACCTTCCCCCAACTTGCAAACTCTGCTGCAATGAGGCAATTAGGGCTTTTACAGCAGATACTTTCACTGACTGCACACTTATTCCGCTTCTTTTGTCGTGCTGAAGTGTGTCCACCTTAGATGTCACTTTCATACCTTAGGATGAAGTAAAACCTGGAAGCCAGCGCCTCAGGAGCGCTGCACCCTTCACTTCACACAACCCAGCATCCAATAACGACCCCCTGCATCACAACAACTTTACATTGCTCACCTTGTGAACAAAGCTGAGCAGTCATTTATCAAACATTAACATTTCATGGCGATTTGATACTACACAGCTGCAGTAATCTCCCTCGCCGACTGCCCAGAGGAAGGTTCCATGCTTTAATCAAATCTGATGACAAATGTTCCGATTAAGTTGGCCAGTGATTAACCTCCTCCCCCGCGCACCTATAACAGAGCAAAACTCATTTCATTCTCCCCCCTCAGCGGCTCCACAAATGTCACCATCGGCTACACATGTCACCTACGTGTTGCACTGTTTGTGTAACCGTGGTCCCTCTGCTCCCATGGCTCAACGTCTGTGAAGGCACACGAGGATGACGGCTGAGTTACCCATTAGCCCAAATTAGAGCCATCGTTCCAACTTCCAAGGACAGGGCCGCTGGCAATGCCACGCAGTCAAAGCCATTATGGAAAACATGCACTAAACTGATTGTACTCTGCAAATATCATTAGCTGGTGCCCCAAGATTATAAATATCCAAACTCCCAATCTGGAGAAGAAAATGGAATCGGACGAGAAACTGCGGTAAGAAAATCCTACATCAATGTCATGGACTTCACACGCTGCAGAGGGCAGAGAGGCGGGTAAATGGCGATGACAAGCCAGACAAAATGAAAGAACAAAGAATAACACAGAGTAAAAGAGGGAGGACTTGGACAGCTACAAGTGCCGATGTTAATTGAGACCTCCCACAAACTGGGCAATGCACACAAACTCACACTGGGAGCACGAGGAAGACAAGCACTTGGGGTTTCAGAGAGGAGAATTTGAGCTTTCAAAATTGCTTAGAATAATTCAGGGCTCCGTTGTTTAAATGGCCTTGGTTTGGAAAACAGTTGTTCTATATGTGGCCAATTTGTCACAACAACACTTGAGGGCAGGGAAATTGTCATTTCTGTCCATAAAGCCTGTTTTGATCCACTCATGTTGCTGTTGTGCTACAAATGCACCCCAACCAATCTGCCTCTTTCACCATCTCCTCTACTAGAGGATTCCTATCAAATGCCAGCAACTGTTGCCTAGCAACTAAATATTCACCCTGCTGAAATCTGCCAGATATTCTTTCTTTCCAAGTTTCGGAGAGAAAGGAGAAGATATCCTTGTGATTTCAAGTTTACAAATCCCAGTGGTGCACAGGCGATGGCATGCTGTGGAGATGAAATGCACAGCCCTCTGTCACATCTGCAGACAGAAATACCTGCAGAGGCACACAGCTGTTCCAGGTCTGTGCTGCAAACAACAACAGTGATGGTAAAGAAATACTTTATTCACAACAATCCTCTGTACACGTGTTTGTGTGCATATGGTAAATGGTGAATGCGCTTTTCTTCACCTTCATGGTGTAGCGCGTTATAATGGCTCTTTCTTACACCGATGGGGGGGGCCCCACCAGGCCCACCGGGAGCGACAAGGCCCAATGTAAAGGACAGACATAACCGGATTATTACATGAACCATTAAATGTCACCTAAAAGTCTCCAGTCAAGGATTTGAACTGGAGTGGATGTTGTGAGAATGAATGTGTTACATTACATTCTATTATCGTAATGATTGAATCGGTCTACTGTGCTATGTTTATTAACGCAAACGTTTGTTGTAATTCTTTGCAGATTTCCGTACAAACGGTCAACATATTTCTCCTCTAAGACAGAGTGTGTGTCTGTGTCGAGCCGACAGTGTGGGCTGAACTCTGGACTCGCGGTAATATGTCTATTTATCCAGCACAATAAAGGCGCTGTGTGATAAATGCCATGAGGTGGAGACGAAACAATGCACACAGTCAATGTGGTGGTAATGTGTCATTTGGAGTCTGAAAAATGAGCCTCATACCACAGGTACATTTGTTTTTACTAAGGGACTGTCATCTGGTTTAACCCAACAGCTGCAGTTATGTTTTGTTCGACTAATGAAGGCACAAGGTCACATTGTTCCTGTTTTAGCCTCAGTTCTCCTGTCAATACGCTCTTGATGAAAAAGACATGTGGAAATCAATCGGTCTCTCTACAAACCAACTGGGATTTTCTACACTCATTCTTTTCCACTGAAGTGATGGATGATGAGACATGTGCCCCTAGCAATACTTACATTTCCACATTTTCTGTGAAAAAGCTACAGACGGACAACTAGAAGGGCTGTTTGTAATGAGTTAATGATCTTCTTTGGAGACTGAAGTGGGTCTGCTCGTCTGATGTAACCTACATGTGTCGGCTTATTACGAAAACTGCTTGAAAAGAAAAGGGTGCAAGTTCACAACGGGCTTCTAAATGATGCTCTCATCATCGGCACTCTTGGGTGATTATGCAGGATAATGGTAGAAGATAAAAGTTTGGTTTTCTTTACGGTCCAAAGGGCCGGTATCTTTTCCTTTCAACGCCGGTCCTGTAACATGATTCATTATTATCTGGTACGATAAACAGAAATGAGAAAAGAGATGATGGCAATCAACAGCAGCATGTGTTAAGTCAAGGATGACGCATGTGACACATGAAGCAGCCGAGCAGTTGATTTTCAGGACAAGTAAGAGAAGAAAATGTCTGCTCCACTTTCTTGAAGTAATTTTCTTCATAATAACCTACAAGAAAAGAGCTGTGTGCGCTGTAAGCATCCACAAAGAGTGAGACATATGAGCGATATTCACTCACCTTCATGACTGAAGCCACAGTGAACCCCAGCAGGAAGTGGGCCAATACATCATGTCCTAGTTTATGTCAGGGACACGTGCATTTTTGCATGCATCCGCAAAGCTCTATCACAGGCTGGAAAGAAACGAAGCATTCCAATCTGTGGCTGTCACCCTCACCCCGACTTGCACGTGGGCACTTATGAAAATATTTATCTGAATTCACACTTGGGTTAATTTGACAAGAGCAACCCAGTCTTGAATGGCGTTGGATGCAAAATGGTAATTACTCCTAAACCAAGCTGGAATAATGAACTCGTTAGCATGCTCAGCCTCCTGGAATTCATTAGCCCGCTCGGTGCCGCACTGCTGATGGATGGAGCAAAAACCTGATGTGTGCTCATTCCCAGCCGCTCAGACGGATGCACTCTGAGAGCAGCTCGGAATCAGACAGCCACTTTGGTTACGACATGTCCAGCAGCCACTTGGAGCCACTCACAAACATATAGCAGACACACACGCACACACACACACTGCTTCATCTAATGAGACTGATTGGATTTGTCACCGTCTCATGTGATCAGACTCATAAGAGAAAAAACATGATCCATGGAAATCAGAGGGCTTGGCCGCGGAAAAGAATGTGCACGTCTGGAGCCAACGAGCAGGACGGGATGAAAATGAAAAGCCCCTGATGTGTCGGCCGCTAGATGATGGAAAACCTTTTTTTTTATGTTGTTGTTTTATTGGATATACACCAGCAAATTGACTAGTGTACAAACCACATTAAAAAGTACTTTCCAGGGAGTATTTCAGCATAATTGGAGGGATTTTTCATCTTATATCTGCATCTTTCTCTCAATTTAAAACAGGTTGATTTGCATAATTCGGAGGCATGCGCCATGACTTGAGATGTTTTCAGTTTTACCAAACATCGAGGCATCATTTCATTTCAGCTTCAACGTTTCACTTTTGAACAAATGTTTTAATTTCACTAAAAAATAAAAAACTAAAAAACACCAAAAGCTTCTGATTCATATTAATGTGCAAATTGAGAACATCTGACAACTGAGATAAGAGCAGAGGAAGTGGCTCTCTTTTTCTGCCTCATTTTAAAACCAAAACTCTTTCGCCTGATGCAAGCTTTCTGCAGAACATCTCAGGTACATGGCAACTGAAGAGAAACACGCTTTAATTAGAATTTCAATAACTGCACACGCTGCAAAGCCAGTATTGTGTTTATGCAGGATTTGAACCATCTTGCCAGGGAAAACAAATGGGACTGGAAGAGAAGCACGGATTTGATCAAATGATTCATAAAGAAAAGTTTCCCTGTAATGTGGAAATAATCAAAAACATCCAAAGTCAAATTATTCTTTAAGGCTTTTACTTGTTTCTTACATTTGCGTCATCTATAATCCGACTGAGCTCTCACACACACACACACACACACACACACACACACAGTCCTTCTCCACGCTGTGGTCCGTGTTATCTCACTATCGTCTGCCTTTCCAACTGGGTCAAGGACAAACCAGGGCCGACACACCTCCAATAAGCATGTGGAGCTTTTATCTAACTGAGCGCTATCAGCTGCTTTGCCTGTTTGTCCAGCATTCGAGTCAATCACACCGACAAACAGACTTACAATCAATGCACACATTGCTTGATTACATTTCAGATGGGTATTGGGGGAGTAAACATTTGAATGACCGTACAAACACACACAGTACTGTGACTGGGGGCCGCATGCTGCCAAGTCACACATCAGTCATGATGACAATATGGGACAACGCCGGGTGAACAGACTGTCTGTTACTATCCAGTACTGCACTCGCTGCGGCTTTTTACCGGTACAATTCAGCACCTGAGAGCGTGTAGGTTTTTATTAGGGCTGTAGTGTATCTAATGTAACTGAAGAGATTCTCAGGGCCGAGGCGTTTAATGGGAACGGCCGGGCAGGATGTGGGCTAATGTGATGGCTTTGCATGTTGAGCAGAAGTGGTGCTAAGCACCGGCTAGCATCGGAATCATCAATACAGCAGACCCCCTCCGCAGCTTGCTAATGCTCAGGCTCACTGGCCCCCCGCCGCTGTAGCTGTCCTTTTTCGCTCGCCTTTGAGGATCAATTGAGGCAGCAAAGCTGTGAGTGCCCACACCCAGCCTGCCTGCATGCCTATGTGTGTGTGTGTGTGTGCTGGAGATGCTTAGTGTTTGAAGAGCCAGTTGACTGGAATCTACAGTGGAGGCTGAACATGAATGAACGCTGCCTGTCAAAGCCCTGACTGCAGATCACTTCCCGCTGCTCTGGGCGATGGATCAGCACGGTCCGGGCTCCTCTATTCCTTCCTCCACGTCTGCCCTGCCTGCGAAAGATCTCAGACATCAGTGGAGGCGTCTAATCCTGGCTACTCGCTGGCTTCTCCGTTCATCCTAGTAGCTTTTACACAGAAAACAAAACTTAGTAAAATAGGATCAGGCTGTTATATAATTATAATAAATCAATAATGAATATGAAAACTCCACATTCAACCAAAGCTCAAATACTCATGCATGTTTGCATGTTAGCATGTTAGCGACTTGTACGTAGGCTCTGTAGTTCATGGTCAAAGTACATCTCAGCCATGAAATACATGGTGACCGTGTGTCAGAAGTTGAATCATTAGCCTCAGAAATGTCAACA
>NW_027614095.1:0-30031 GCF_965212315.1 Lampetra planeri
AGACCTTCTCCATGTTTTCCACTGAGGGCTGGTGAATTATTCAGACTGTTACTATGGACACAGTGGTCATCTGGACAACAGCTGGATCAGGTTACCCAGCAACAAAAGTGACAGCAGGGGACAAAGTGAAAAGAGACGTGATCGGGAGAGTTCACAAAATGATAATAAATGTTAAAGGTATTTCCTGTATCTTATAAATATGTTTCACACTTTTATGGTTCCAATTATCATCAACATGGGACAGAAAAGGACCCCCCCCACACAAAAAGTTTAGTAAAATCAATTTATTTTTCATATCTATAAAAGGTAAAGCCTATTAGTATACGGTATGTACAGTGAGACATTGCACAGTGCTTAAACCAAACAGTATACAGGTGCTCGTTGGAAAATAATACAGCTAAATGACGCACACATGCAGCAGACAACATGGATAAATGTGTCAAACAAAACCAACAGAGAAATAGTTAATATCTTCAAATGACCAAACATTTAATGGCATACATTTTCAGTGCTGCATATTAATACATTAAACACAGTGATTCTCTTCAGTCAATATGTAGAATCCACAGGTTGACGATCACCTGAGACGGTTGTATCATTACAGAGGTAACAGTGAATGATGCGTTCAAGTCAGTGGGGGCGTTTGAGCGTTATGAGACGCTGCCATGGATGATCTTGGGGCACTTGTCCGGAGGGATACAGTAGTGGTTGTGGAGCACCAAACCTGCCGGGCACTGACAGCCTGGGACGCAGGGCTTGAAACAATGACTCTCTATCACCCCCAGTGGTACAGCAGCGTTAAAGCATGTCACAGGACATGGCGGACCACACTCGTCGAACACAAAGCCCCTCTCCAACGGACAGCCCACAGCTGTGGAAGACAACGAGACAGTCAAGAGCTGTTGTAAGCAAGAAGCTCCCGGAGGGCTGTTGAAGAAGTGTTAGTTTGACCATCAGGTGATGTATTTGTACATGTAGACTGAGGCCATTTGATGGTCCACAGGTGATTTTAGTTAGTGCTGAAAGTTCAGTGTCAAATATTCTAATGATGACAGAGCAGAAGGTTTCGTTGATGACACCTTACTCGTTTAGAAACGTTTGTCGTAAACGCTTAGTTGACAGAATATCAACGGCAGCGACCAACTGAGACCAGCTGAACCGTGGTTTCAGACAGTTCAGAGACGGAGTCTGTTCATTTTGACATGAAAACGTCCGTCCACAGATCGTGCCGTCACTCACCACACAATGACGGGCTCCTCCACTGCAGCACGACTCCGGCCTCTCTGCACTGACTGGCGTAAGCCTCCAGTGTGTCGCACAGGCAGTCGTCCGTGTTGGCCCCACACGCACACAGGTCATACACACAGGCTCCGTACCACGGTTCCGGAGGGACCACGCGATGGCAGGGTTTGAAGACGGCAGACTTCAGAACCTTACAGCGAGCATTAGCTCCTTTCTTTGCCTGGTAGCCTGCGTCCTTACACGGATCCACATCTGCTCCGGGGCGGCAGGATGCGAGCGAGTGGCTTCCGTTTGTCACCTACATGAAACAGCTGATCTGGATCAGAAAAAAAACACCCTTCCATTCCCTGAATTCATTTACCCTCCAGCTGTTGCCAAAGTCAGCTTCAGACAGGCTGATTCGTCCACTGGGCATCCGCAGGTCATCCTGGTGGTAGTTGTTGAAGTTTCCACAGAGGCCACATGTGTGTCCCTTGTAGGAGCCTGGAACACTCAGCTCCAGGTGAGAACGTCCACTCCACAACACCTACCGATGCACCAGCCAGTGTGTGAAGTGTGTGTTTCAAAACATGGACAGCTGCATCTCAGAAAATTAGAATATCATGGAAAACGTATGTACCTTTTATCAAGAATGTTTTTGTTTTAAAGTCGATAAATCAAACTGTCAGGTATGTACAGTTACAATAAATTCCATAAATTGCAAATCTGAGACACTGGGTTTGGTTTGCATGACTTGTATGGTATATTTATCCCAATGAGAACAAAGAAGGCTTTAGTTTATGTCTGAACGAATCTAAACAATATGAAAGTTTCACTTTGTGACTTCAGTTACTAGAAATAAGCGTTTCCTTGATATTCTAATTTTTGAGATGCACCTTTTTGACAGAAGAAAACACTGCACCTTCAGCCCGATGTTAGTGTTCAGTAAGATGGTGTTGGTTTGACGTTCTACATAGATGTATGGTTCTCTGAGAAACGGCAAAGTCACGACTTCATCGTCCACCTGGAGAGAGAGAGAGAGACGTTTTTTTATCGAGCAGATGTGTAAGACAGTCAGACTTGTGCAGAGATGGACACAAACCTTCACAATCCAGTCCTGGAGGAGCTGCACCGTCATGTCACCCAGAAACACCGTAACCTCTTTGGTCCACGAAACTCCTTTACGCCCCCGATCGTCGTTTGTGGCATGAACACTGTACACACACTGCAGTGAGGAAACAACCTGCACAGTACTACCAGTGGGTAAAATACGTTTCCGCTGAGAGTTATAACCTACTACGTGTCATTGTAATTTACATTTGTATTGTAGAATTTAGCCATTTTTGTCGTTAACTTCTGCTTCCACCTGCTACAACCCACATGATGAACACACGTTCAAAAAACAAAATAACTCTCACCTGAAGTCTCCCCCCTCACAGTCCTGTGCCAGCACATACGTGCAGGCCCCCTGGAAGTGCAGCATGCGTCCGTCAAAAGTCCGGTAATGAGGGTCGCCAAAGGCTATGCAGGTGGCAGGACGAGGAAGGCAGTGAGGACAACACAAACCCGGGACGACGGCTGGCATCTCGTCCTGACGTCACAAACACAGATGTACTTAGTGTATTAAAACAGAATCAGTTCCAATTCTCAGTTGAGCTACACGTCAGAACTCTGTATGTCTGCAGAACACAAGAGATGATCGTGGACTGGAGGAGACATCACAGGATAAAACATAGGCCATGAGTTGTCAGTGGCAGCAGCACTGATGAACTGATGAACGGCCTGATGAGAAATCTTTCTTCTCTACAGGTTGAACGTTTCGAGGAGACGAGCAGCACGGGAACGTGTCGGACTGATGTTGTTCATACTGACGGTTGCACAGGCGAGGGGCGGGCAGCGTTCGCTGTGACAGTGTACGTCTCCAGACACACAAGTACAGCTCGTGCACTCATCCACGTCCCACTGCTCGTTGGACTGGTACACTGTCCCCTGGTACAAACACAACACCCCGGAGTCTGCAGACACGACCAGCGACAGAAACATGAGCACAGAATATTCTCTCTGATTTGCTGTGACTTGTTCTGGCACCTCGGCATTCATGGCAGCATTTCCCTGGAATCTTCACGTGTGTCTGTCCGTCTGGACAAACCGCAGACGAACACTCTTCAATGCTGCATTCAATGGAGCCCAACTACACACACACACACACACACACACACACACACACACACACACACACACACACACATACACACACACACACACACAAACAGCTGTTTTTATTAGCTGTAGTTATCATTCAAACTATCCTATCAAACGTAATATGTCACTTCGGGCCTTTTATTATTTTTATTTATTATTTTTATTTTTATTTTTATTTTTATTTTTATTTTTATTTTTATTTTTATTTTTATTTTTATTTTTATTTTTATGATTATTATTATTATTATTGTTATTATTATTATTATTATTATTATTATTATTTAAGCAACAAAATGCACCTCAGCAGCTTTTGCCTTTTGCTTACAATTCAGTGACATATTGATGGGGGAGAGTACTGCACTACTTGTAACACAGAGGAAAGTGTTTTTGGTCGACACCTACTTACCTACTTTGACTTATAGACCGGTTTTTATGGCAGTTTGTTTGTTTTCCTAGGTGTGAAAGCTATTATTATCTTGACTTCAGGGATTGTCATGACACACGTGATTAGTCCGTCCCACTCACATTACAGGTACATGTGACACAGTCATCGTCGCTGTCCGTCCAGCTGCTGCCGTCGGCCACACGTCTGTTCTGACCCTCAATCACACAATCTGCACGAAACACAAATCAGTTACTGATGTCGACATGTCAAACGTTTTCAGTTTAAAGGTGCAACGAACAGAGACAGAGAAAGGAAGCATCCAACCTGGACACACAGGGCAGCAGGAGTCAGCGGGAGTGAACTGCTCATCGGGAGGACAAGTCAGGGGCTGGCAGCCTCGATGGAGACACGTCCACGTCAGATCCTACGTAATCCAGAAGTGTTAGTCCAACAGGTGAAGGACTGGATGTGTATCTGCCCAGGTGTTGTCATAGAAACCAGTGCAGATGTAGCTCTGTCTGTCTATCCATTCCGCTGTGACCTGTTTTAGTCCTGTTCCTTCACTCCATTAAATGTCACATTTTCATCAGTGAAACAGCACAGAGCTACAGAACCTTGCACTGGCAGGTGAAACAGGGGTCATCTGTGGCCAACACCTCGTTTCCGATCAGCGTAGCAGTGCAGTTACTGAGAGGCTCTGGACACACACACACACACACACACACACACACGTTACTGACAGCGTACATCGGTGGCATATGCACCTGTTCAGTTAAGTTAAGTTGTTACTAACGTGCACAGAAAGGACAGCAGGAGTCTGGTCCAGAGAACAGGATGTTGCTCTTCGGACAGTCGACCAGACTGGGACACTGCTTTCTGTAACAGCGCAGGTGCTGCTCTCCGCTCGGCATTACCTGCATACACACATACACACACACACACACAGATTACTGCTGCACGCATCCGTCTGTGAACTGCAACATCAACTACCAGGCCAATGCATGTACGACCTGAGCACAGAGAAAGGACCCCGTCAGGGGCCCATCCATGGTTACACCTGTGCTGTCAACATATTTCAGGTGTCATACCTCACATGTGCAGATCTGACAGGGATCACCAGCTGGATGGAAACTGTCCCCGGGACCGTACACTCTGCCCTCAAACACACAGTCTTCAAAACAACCATCGAACATTAGAAGCAACACTGAGTGTGGAAGAAGTAATCCTCATCTCCGAAACGGAGCGTTTGGCGTACCAGCGCATACGGGGCAGCACTCCCCTGGCACGCTGATGACGTTGACACAGGGTGAGAGACAGCGGACTTCAGAGCAGGTCGTCACCCCGTCCACACACATGCAGGTCAAACAGGGGGTGGAGTCCTCGAACCAGCTGCTGCCCTCTGGGTGCTCCCGTCCTCCGTACATACAACCTGAGGACACAAACCGTCACTGCCACTGGTGTTTGCTCCTCTCGTCTCACTAATCCACAGAGTGTACCTCTACAGCGAGGACAGCAGGCTGCTGGATCCGTCACCTGGTGCATACAGGACAGCTTGGGACAGTCCGGGGACGCACACTTCACCTCGCCGCCCTGTGGGACGGGGACAGATTAACACTCAGAGAGAGAAGACGGCTGCAGACACAGAGGGACACGTCGGAGGACTCGGACCTGGCAGGTGCAGGTGGAGCAGTGGTTCGAGCTCCTGGTCCACGTCTGTCCATCGCTGTGCTCCTGTCCGTCCAGCACACACACTGAATCAGGAAAAGGTCAAGATGAAGCAACATGTTGTTGGGAAATGACTTTCAGTCATTCCAGCAGCACCTGCGCACTCGGGACAACACCGGCCCGGCTTGGTAACCGGCCGGCTGCAGGGTGTGGGGGGGCACTGCAGAGGAACGCAGGTGACGGTGCCTCTGATGCAGGTGCAGCGCTGGCAGGGGTTGGAGGAGGGGGTGAACGTTTGGCTGTGCGGGTGGATGACGCCCTCGTATAGGCAGGAGTCACACACAGGGCAGCAGGCGCCTGAAGGCACCGGATGGGAACACTGGACCGGACATGGCCTCCGCTGACAGTTCACCACCTCGTTCTGACCAGAAGGAAGAGACAAAGGGACTGATCCATCCACTGCAGTATTTTAGATGAGTTCCATAGACAGGTGATTTCTTACAGTTTAATAAGAATTGCCAGACTGACCAGACAGGAGCACGAGGAGCAGGGGTCAGAGGGCGACGAGAAGGTCGAGCCGGACTGATACTGTTTTCCCTGATGCCAACAAATCCCTGTGCAGACGGGGCAGCACTCTCCTGGAGGGGTCATTGGGTGGGCACAGGTGACACCTGGACAAGATACAGGCATACACACCACCCCGCCGTTCTATGGACACACACACACACACACACACACACTGATAAACTGTTTTTATTGCTGCATTAGGGGCAAAAGCAACAAATTAGATGGCAAATTGTGAAGGTTACAACCTTCATTTGTGAAAGCTCCAGTGACTGAACAATGAGGAGAAAGCTGATTTGACGTGAAACCTCCTGAGATCACCTGCAAACAGCTGCTGCAGCTGTGGGCGGATGTCATGACGGATTTTTATCTGCCAGTAAAACAGATTCTTTTTCTGTCACAGACCCATCTGGTATGTGCTCCATCTACAGATGACCAGAATAATATGGCTAATTCCGGTTACGGGTCGCGGGTTAATGTGATATGATTTTTAACTTAAATATAAAACACATAAAAGCGTACTATTATTATTATTATTATTCTCATAAACAGATAAACAGAGAATAAAAACAAAGATGGAATAACATAATATATATTAAATAATGACTGTGATATTATTGTCTGTCGATCTATCTGTCTGTCTGTCTGTTTAACAAATACCATAAACATTTTCTCAGTTTTTCCTCTGAACATTGTGGACTCCCGTACCAGACAGGAGCAGAGCTGACAGTGATCCATCGGGTGGTGGAATCGTTCCCCGTTGTAACAGTCTCGTCCGTCAAAGTTGCATCCGTCACATGTTCCACATGCGCAGTCATCCAGCGCCGGGTGTGTGCATGACACCGGGGGGCATGTCCACTGTGCACACACCACCTCGCCTCGCTGTTAAAGAGCAGGGAGGAGCTGCTGTGATGCTGCGGGAGGTGTCAGATGTTTCCTCCGTTACTCACTGAGCACGTGCAGTCCTGGCAGCCTCTCTCTCCTCCTCGAAGGATCTGTCCATCCACATAATTCACACCCTGGAAATGACACCCTGCACACACAGTGCAACATATTTGATTATTTACCACCACTCTTTTTCTTCAGCTGAGTTGTAAATGTTTTGAATCAGAACTTAAGACAAGTGTGTACAAATGTTGGAAACACACATACCATCACAGATGGGGCAGCCGCAGGGGTTCGATACAGGGTGAGGGCAGACGGCAGCTGGACATGACTTCTTCACACAGCGCACTGAGCCAGCCTGTGAGAGAATAAGAGCTCCATACTGTCCAACGGGAGAGAGAAAGAGAGTGTGTGTGTGTGTGTGTGTGTGTGTTGAAGCTACCTGGCAGGTACACTCAGAGCAGGGGTTCCCTGGGTCAGGAATGGACTGACCATTAATCAGAACGGCTCCGTTGTAGAAACAGCCTGAAAAAAATAAACACAGGACAATGTGTAATAATGGAAATGATGAAAAGAGCAGTGGTGATGATGAGGACTACGACGAGGAGCAGGAATGTGAGCAGAGCTTTACTTTACATACGGTCACATTCCCCACAGCACTGTCCAGGTGGTGTGTACGGGTGGAGGCAGTCTCCATAACAGGGCAGTTTGGTGCAGATGACGTCTCCTCCGTAACAGTAACACACACTGCAGGGGTCTTTGTCATCACTGAACTCAGTGCCATCAGCATGTTCTTCACCGTGAAACATGCAGCCTGCAGAGACCAGGACGAGGCAGCTGACTGGGAGGTGTCGTGTATGTGTGTTTTCATGATGGTCAAGAATGATTAAACAATTAGCTGTTTGTCTTTATCCACTGAGCACATCCCGTAGTTATTTCTCATTGCTGCAGTCGCTCTCAGGCGAGTTGAGACTGAGCTCTGGTTCTGGTCTACATTTGAAAACAACAAACACAGGGTCTTACTGCTCACAGCGGCTGATTTCCCTCCGGACACAGTGCACAGAACAGTTGCCGAGGATTAAAGTGAGGCAGTAACCTGATGCCAACAAGATACTACAAGCTGACAGCTTGTCCAACCTCCACTGAGAAAACATTTATGAGCTGCTCAGTGTTAGTTTTTATTTTACTTTACCTTATTTTATTGCATTTTATTTTTATTATGCATCCAGTGTTTATATCCAGAGTTTTTATCCTTAATATTTGACTGTTATTCTATGTTAAATGTACAAATTCTTGGTATGTGCAGTCATAGTTGGCAGTAAAACAGATTCTGATTCTGATGGTCTGAACTGATCTACAGTAGAAACCTGCATCGAGATGGGAGTTTGTAAGTAGACTGTATATGTGGAACTACACTGTGATTTCCCTGTTGAAAGAATATAAGAAGAGTGAGAACCCAGATTTGAAAACACTTCACTGTGTGTGACTGACACTGCAGGAGGCTGACGTTCTCCCTGACCAAGAGTTGCCAAGGTTACCTCTAGGTGTCACCAGATGCTCCACACTCACCATCACAGGACAAGCAGCACTGACCCTGAACCGGGTGGGTGCAGCTGGAAGGAGGACAGCGCTTCCTCTCACACTGAACTGACCCGTGACGACACACACACACCGCACACGGGTCTGACGTGTCATCCCACGTCTCCCCATTGGCCCGCTCGCCCCCGTCATACAGGCAGCCTGCGAGACGAGATCAGTAATATCTGAAGATATAAGATATTATCCACAAATTCCACCATTCCACCTGTCAGGCTGAGGCCTTGTACCTTCACAGGTGGGGCAGCAGTCCTGTGTGATTGGGTGGGAGCAGTGAGCAAAGGGGCAGGGCTTCCGGTGACAGAGGACCGTGCCATTGGTGCAGACACATGAGCGACAGCTGTCCGTCGGGTGGTGGAAGTGTTCAGAGTGTCTGTACGGACGCTGTTCGAACACACAGTCTGATGGCGGAGCTGAAGCAACAGCAGACAAGAGAGTCAAAAGTGTCGAAAGTGTCCACGAGTGGAGAGTCAGGAAAACACAGAGTTTAACAATATAAAAAAACCTTCATTATCTGTAAACTGTCAGTTCTGTTTAAGAAGACACATTATAATTCCCCCATAACTTCATACAGAAAAAAGAAAAAAAAAACAAAACAGTGAACCTAAATGAATTGAAAACATTGAAAACATCCTTTGGTTTGATGATCGTCCACAGAGACAGACGATTTGTTGCATCTGTCAGGATGAAAGGTTCCATCTCCGATCATCACTGATGTCATAGAAAACTCTGACCTTTCACATGTTAATCCTTACAGGGACACTGGGGGCAGCAGTCTCCGGGCAGAGTGAGCGGGTTGGAACATGGCAGCGGTGGACACCTCCTCATCAGACACTGGACGTTTCCATTCTGTGAAGGACATGCGGACTGAAACGAATGACATTTTCACAAACACAACAGAGTTCGACTCTGAGGACGCTCACGATGCAGCTGCATGTCCTGCAGGCGTCAGTGGGGTGAGGGAACTCCTGGCCGTTGGGATACTCCTTTCCAGCGTAGCTGCAGCCTAGTAGGAAGACATTTTGTCAGATGTTTATTTGCTTATTTTTCCTTCATCGTTCTCACTCACCATTGCAGTTGTTGTGACAACATGTTCCTGGCAGAGGTGCGTTGCAGTGTGGATGAGGGCACTGAGCCTGGTGGCAGTCGATCCTCCCGCTCACACATGTACACTCCTCACACACACTCACAGGGTTCAGAAAAGCTTCTCCATCCACAAATATACGGTTTTCAAAGGAGCAATCTGAGTCAAATGAGGACATACAGATGTTACTGTTGGAGTACTTTTTAGGATTTGGTTATCATCTTTTGATCGCGTTATCATGTATCTTATTTGTTAAATACCTATGAACCTATATGACAGATAAAAAAAGGAATCGTCCATGACAATATCTGTGACGTCTGTGACGTCCGCTACCTGGACACTTGGGGCAGCAGTCTCCAGCTGGTGTGTGTGAGTTGGTGCAGTTGAGTTGAGGACACGCTCTCCTCTCACACTCCACAGTGCCGTGCTGAAAGGAAGGCGAAGCTGCTTCAGAGGGTCGATCTCAAACCCTTGTGTGTGTAAACCTAGATGTGCTCACCAGACAGGTGCAGATGTGGCAGGGCTGATCAGGGGTGACAAACCTCTGGCCGTTGCTATAGATACGATGGTTAAATGTACAACTCTCACACGCCGCACAGCAAGAACCTGGAGAAGACCGCAGTTCACACAGGTTACGGTCGTTGTTCAGGGAGAATGTCTCTCACACACACACACACACACACAGACACACACACACACACAGTTACCAGTGATCTTGGTGGGATGCAGACAGTCGTTGGGGGGGCACTGTGTGTGTGTGCATAAGGTGTCTCCATCCATACATGTGCATCTGGAACAGGGACCCTCAGGCTGCCATTTGGAGCCGTTGTCATATTCTATCCCCTCCAACACACACACTGCAACGAGGATCGATGGATCGGACAGTAAATTCATGGGTTTGTGTGTGTGTGTGTGTGTGTGTTCCTGATTACCTTTGCAGATTGGACAGCAGAAATGGGGGTCTGTTATTGGGTTTGAACATTGTACAGGAGGACACTTCTCTTCATGACAAATGACATTTCCACCCTGAAATACACGTGCAAGTCAAAAAAATATCAACATATCCTATTTTGTTTCAAACAAATCTACAGAGCTGTTAAAAATAAACAGATTAAAGATTAAAATGAAATTCCAAGTCTGACAATTAAAACTAAATCACTGACATTAGCATCAACTTGCCTTACACCTGCACTGCAGACAGAGGCCGCTCCCCGGGGGGGTGAAAGCTTTACCATCTGCATACACTCTGAGGTCGTACTCACATTCTGCAAAAATACACACAACAGAAGATTCAACCCGCGTTTCAAATTACATGACAACAACTTGTTTTCCTTTTAGAAGAGCACATAAATTCTGACCATCACATGTTGGACAACACTCTCCTTTGCGCTTCGCTGGATGACTGCAGAGAGCTGGAGGACAGGATGCTTCCATCCGCTCACAGGACACGTCTCCTGCCTGAGAGATGAGACACAAACAGGGAAAAGGTTTCATCGTGAACTTTGTTTTCTCTGATCCACCTCCTCCCACTGCGGCTGTGAACACCACATGAACATCACATCATCATAAAACGTCTCACCGAGCAGCGGCAGAGGAGGCACGGGTCTCTTCTGGAGGTGAACTTCTGTCCATCCATATATGCTTTGGACTCATATTCGCACTGCTCACATCTACAGTGTGCACATAAAACCAGTGCTACTGCTTCTTAAAGTGGACAACTACTGATTTGAAAGTGTTAAAGAGAAGGATGCAAGTTTGTTACCGGGGGCAACAGTCTCCTGCATGGTGCACAGGGTTTGGACATGTCAGGGCAGGACAAGCAGAGGATGAACAGGCTACATTGCCATTCTGGAAAAGAAAATGCAGATGCTCCTTAAAAAACTAGGAATGATCAAAAGAGATGTGAGCAGACATGATGAATGACGTACCACACATGTGCACTGCTGACAACGGTCTCCGGAGGGCACCACAGCGCCGTTAGGGAAGTCCTGTCCATTCACACCACAGCCTGTAGCGCGCACACACAACACACACACACACACACACTTTGTCTCTGCAGCTTACTTCCTGACATGCACTCAGTGTCTGCAGACACAAACCCACCTTGACAAACTGGACAGCAGCTGTTGTGTGGAGGCGATGCCGGGTGTGTACATGCCGTGTGGCACGGTTCCCTCTCACAGCGAACATGACCTTCCTGGTGTGAGGTGACAACGGTAACAATGGTCACTGAAGCGGCTGAGGTTGAATCATGTAATCATGTGATGTGAGACTCACCAAACAGTGGCAGATGTCACAGGGACTCTCAACGGGCCTCCACTTTGCGTTGTGATCATGTCGGACACCAGAATGAACGCAGCCTGGTTTCAGGTTTGTGCATTAGACAAAAGACATTGTGTGGGGAAATAAAACGGACACAGTTTACACCCAGTACTACAACAAGCAACATCAGCCATGACATCACATGAAAAACATGTATCGAACATTGAAAGTACTGACGTCTTCTGTGGGACAGCTGGAATTATCATGAGCAAAGACTGATTTTATTTGTACAGTGCCAGATCACAACAGTCATCTCATGACACTCAGCAAGCTGACTGTCCTAATAAAAACCCAGCATTAACCAGAATTCCACCAAACCAAAACCATCAGGAGATTATTTTTAATTGAACATCAATTTGGTAACAAATTTTCCAGAATCCATTTTAAATTTGGGCTTGTGGATTTGTGCTTTTTATGTAAGAAACGCTGCCAATGTCCTGATGAACTGAGAACAAGGATGAATAATAATCTTACACAGCATTGTCTCAAAATGAGCTAACCATGTTCACAAAGTGCTCCACCCTAAACAACCAAATGGATCATTTACAATCATCTCAGGAGGATAAATGGCCGCCTGTTGAACTGCAGCAAGCTATAACATCCACGTAGTTTTAGTGAATGAAAATGAAGAGGAAGTAAAAAAAAAAAAGAAAAGAAAAAGAGGAAATGAGGAAAAAGGCAGAGATATATTTGCGGCTGATTCGTGCATTTTCTGTCTCAATGATACGTTTCTTCAGAACCAATTTGTTGTTGGGAGAGGATTGTTTCTAACAACTCGGTGGTGACTGTTGCTAATTGGAGTCAAACCTCGTCTGCAGGGACGACAGGAACATCCAACAATGAACAGCACCATTCTCTAGGACAGTTCCACCTGTATGTCAGTGGGCTGGTTGGATGTCACACACGTCTACATTCTTACTTCTACAGCCCTGGCAGCAGTCTCCAGGCTGCGTCTCTGTCTGTGTCTGTGTCTAGAGAGGGGCAGGGCCGCACCGAGCACCGTCTCTGTCCACCCCGGTGTCAGATGAAAGGATACATGAGCAGACAAATGTCAAACATCTATGTCTGAGTTTATACGACACATCGTGAGTGTGTGCATCCAGCTCACACTCTGCAGAGGGGACAGATGTTGACTGATGTGCAGAGGGCGCGCGGTGACAGTCGTCATGTGGAAATAAGGTCAGACTGGTCTCGTCTGTCAACATCCGTGTCTGTCTGCAGACTTTCTTAACCTTTTCACCAGGTCACTGGGGAACATCTGGCTCTGCTCTCCCACCAGTTCTAACAGGGCAGCATGGTTCTGATGACTTATCCACATGTTTCTTTTCAAAAACACACACACTGTTTTATGGACTGTAACTGTAACCATAAGTGGCTGCAGGCTTCAAGGCCATTAAAAACTGACAAGTCTATTAACCCTGAAACAAAAGGTAATGTCGCAGAAAGACCATGGGTCGGAGGTGCATTTTTCTATATCGTCTGAACGACTTCTGTGGACGACTGGGACGCAACTGGTTGTTTACTGGTTGTCTGCGATATAGAGAACGCTAAAGAGAAAACCTCTCAACGAGCTCGCTCAACGAGCTAAATTGATGATTATGACAAACACAATGTCTGTGTGTGTGTGAGTGTGTATGGGTGTGTGTGTGTGTGAGTGTGTGAGAGACAGACAGAGAGAGAGAGAGAGAGAGAGTCCTAATCTCAGAGTGAGAGAATGATTAGTGTGCCCACAGTGCGAGTAGTCAACAGGCATTTCCTCCAGGAAAACCACACATGCATGACATCAAAGTGCATGTGGGCGTCTGTATTGTGTGTGTCTGTGTGTGTGTCTGTGTGTGTGAACTGGAGTCTTCTGACTGACATGCAGAAACAATTAATGGAGCGATGGATGAAAAGGCAGCAGCAGTGACAGACAGAGGACACAGACTGAGGGGAGGCATTAAACTGATGGGTACTGGTGGAACAGTCCCTGCACGCGTTCACGAACACACACACACACACACACACACACACACACTGCTTCAACTGTAAGTTCAGAACTTACGGGATCGTCCAGTTCAACCAAAGAAATCCAAATGACAGTGAGACCAAACACCCGTCAACCCACACAGACCAGAATCACTGCAGCCTTCAAAGTGGATAACTGACATGAACCAGTCATAACTCCTAACTACATCTAAAATTCTTTTCACAAAAAATGAAAGTGAACCTTGTGAAAACTGTGGATTCCAATGTACATGGAGATTTTCATTTTCCTTGTTAGTTGTTTTTATGATGTCATGTGACAAGCTGCGCTGGCGCTTGCACCGATCCCCTGCTGGGCTGATGACATCATCAGAGGAAACATCAAAAGGCTTCATCTTGTCCTACAGTCATCTGAGTAAAGAGGTCTGTACCATCTATCCTGTTGTCTCTTCCAACCAGCACGGCCCACGCTAAGCAACTTTCCCATCCCGTCTCCACTAACAGCAGGAAGTCATGGCGCTCAGGGAGCGGGTGTCTCCAGCCAGCAGGCAGAACATACTCTAATTACTTTAAAGAGGTTCATTAAATGTGTCTTGGGGCGTGGCCATGTTGGATCAGGTGGTTGGCAGACAGCGTTATTTTTAAACCTACAACCTCTGTGACCAGTTCCTCACAGGATCTTGGTTTGGAGTTAAATAAAATAAGAGAAAGTCAGATCCTTACAGCATCTAACCGGGATCTTCAACAGACTGACGTAAACTCATTTGTCTGATTGTATCTCTGAAGAGTGACGTTGCCAAAGGAGATGTTGCTCCTATGGAGGAAGACACTATTAGTTGTCGGGTGAACAAACAAGCAGCGGTCCTCGACGGTTTCCAGTGCAGCAGAGGAAGTCTCAGAAGCCACAAGAGGGATTTAAGACTCAGCGATGCAGAAAAAGCAGCATCCGCTGTCATTTGTTCAAATATTTGTGTCGATGAAAAACTTCTGAACTGATAAAAAGACAAAAGACATTTGGCACACATCTCCTCAGCTGTAAGCTGAACAAAATTCTCCCTCAGTGCAATTTAGTAGGGTCAAAGGTCAAGACACAACTTAAGTCTCAGTTGTCACATGAGACAGACCAGGGAGGTCTGGGAGAGAGGAGACCTCCAGGAGCGGAACATCATCCGGACGTGTCTGATTTTATTAGTGGGTCTGACGTTTTGACAGAAAAGACTTTTACCTTCAACATCAGCGTCACATGTGACCTTTCCAGATGTGCAGGCACAAACAGTGTTGACGTCGGTCCTCCAGCGCTGACCGTCTTCAACTTCACGTCCCTCCCATGCACATCGGGGCCTCACACACTCGCACCCCTCCAGGTGCTGCACCCGTGACTGCAGGTCTGCGTTCTGCTCAGAACATACGTGCACAAACGTCAACATGTTACAGCTCGAACCAACAGTCACGTATCGGACGCGCTGCAGCGACCTGAGCTTTGACCATATCCAGCATACGAGCCAGCTCCTCCACCATCTTCTCCACCTTCTTCAGCCTGTCGTCTTTCTGTGCCTGAGAAGCAGACTTGACCCCCTGAGGAAGCCCCGGCGGCCCCAGGCCCCCGCCCCCGCCCCTGTGCAGCTGGTCATTCTGGACGTCATGAGGATGATGGCTGGTTTGTGTCCTGTGGTTCGTTGGAGGTTTACGGGCGGAAGAGTCCTGTCTCAGCATTGGCCTGCTGCTCGTCTGAGAATCGTTGTGATGGATGTTTGTGTGTGGAGATGGAGGCAGAGCATCTAGAGAGGGGGATGGAACAGACAGAAAGTCCTGAATAATTCGCAAATTAATAAAAAACACATTTGGAGCCTGAACAAACTTCCTGGAAAGCTGGGATAGAGTTAAGACCCACGCCGAGCAATAATGAACAAACTACGAGACTCTCTGCCTGAGGGCTCAAAGATCAACCAACTGCAGGATCTCCCAGTTTGTGCAGCTGTCGAGTCTAAAACGAACGTGTGAATCATGAAGGAGAATGAAGAGGAGCGACAGCGTCACTGAGCACAGTCAAGTCTTTGCTTCGAAATGTCTCATCTTTATCTGAAGAATGTACACACACATTCCATCAGTCTGGTTCTCAAACACTGATCTGGATCGTTTTCCTTACCTGGGATGTTGTCGCAGTGCCACGGGCGCCTCAGGTATGGCTTCAGGGAAATCACAGCGGTCTTTAAATGTCCCTGCACCCGAGACAAAACAAAACAACACAAACTGCAGAGAAAACCTTCAAAGGGAGAAGCTGGTGGAGATACAGAAGAATGAATGAGCGAGCGTATGAAGAGAAACGTACGTTAAATTTGCTCTCCTTCTTTCCTGGTGTGCTGGCGAGTGTGATGATAAGATCTTGGGGCAGTTCCAGGTTGATCTTCTCTTCACGTTTTATCGGTATGACTACAGCGTCTTGGCAGTCCACAAAAAACAGCAGTCTGTGAGGCTCCAGGCTGACGGCCAGCTGCACCCACTCCCCACTGGAGAAGGGGTTTGTCCTGGGGAAGCTGGCGCGGCCCCCGACCTCCTCCTCCAGCCAGATAATCCACATGCAGCGTGTTCCGCAGCGTGGAGGAGGTGACTTGGAGAATGGGTGAGGTTGAAGACGACAAAGACAACAGGGTGGCATCAGAGCTCTGTGCCTGGTGGGCCATCAGGTGCAGGCCCATGGCGCCCTGCAGGGCGGTGCGCAGGAGCTGGGAGTACTCCAGAGGGAGACTGAGGTGGGGGGCTCGGGGACGGACTCTGTAGACCACGTCGTCTGGATCGGGCAGCGTGGACACGCCGCTTGTCTGACGGGACAGGTTCAGAGCTGCCAGGAGGTCAATCACTGGAAGAGAGATGAGACCCAGTCAGACGCAATGACAGACACACACACACACACACACACACACACACACTATGTCCCATTGTGTCTGATGATACTGTGGTGGTTTGATCAGCTGACAGTCTCTGACGAATGTTTAATGTTTATTGCTCCATTTCACAGAAGAAGGAACTTGAATCCATGAAATATGTCTCATTACGTTTTAAATCTGAGGAAAACTGCGGTTACGCATTGTTTTTATGTGAGTATACTGTGGCCTCCAGTGGGAAGTTCCTCACCACAGAAGAGCTTCAGCATTTTACAGCTACTTCAGTATTTTTACTGCATGAAGTTTATGTGATGCAGCTGCCTTTACTCAGAGTGAAGTATGTATTTATGAAGTATGATAAGTTACTACTCTCACTGTGGCAGTGCTCTTTGTCCAGTACAGATAGATGGTGGGTGGATGGATGGATGGATGGATGGACTCACCATTGTCAGGCTCTCCAGACGATAGTCCCTGCACAGACGCCGCAAAGACACACAGTAGATGTATTCCCAGAATCACCAGCGTCTTCACTTTGCTGCTCTCCATTCTCCACAAGTGTTTAAAAGTCCAAACCGTCCCGTCCAGAGCACATTGTTCCAAACTGAAGAGGAGGAGCAGGAGGAGGAGGAAGAGGAGGAGCAGGAGGAGGAAAAGCAGGAGCAGGAGCAGGAGCAGGAGGAAGTTGAGCAACCCAACAGACTGAGTGTTCAACATGTCCCTGTTCCCCCCGAAGAGGCGAAACATAAAACATCTGGATGCGGGCTGGGCGTCTTTCTCTCTCTCTCTCTCTCTCTCTCTCTCTCTCTCACACACACACACACACACGCACACACACACACACCCCTTGATCACCATCATATTCTAAGACCCTTATTGTCCTTTATTATCTCCCATCCCCTCTTCTTCCTAAAAAAACAAGCAATAAAATATTTTCTCAGGCTCCTCTTCTCGGTCTCTTCTTCTTCTCACTCTTTTTGTTGGGAAAAAACTCTCCCATTGTTCATTGTCACTGACCCACGTTTTGGGTAATCAGAGAAAACCTGGTGTGGAGACTGGATGGGAGCCGTCTGTGTGTGCGTGTGCACGCCGTGCACAGAGGGGGTGTAGGTAAACACAAGTAGTCATGTTTCACTGCTTTGGAAACTCACTGAGTTCAAGTGAGTCAGTGACGTTTTTGCCAGTTTTAGGTCATTGACCAGCACTTCACCTGCAAAAATCGATCAGGAGCAGTAGTTCTGTTTTATGAATGTTCAGTTTTGGGATGAGGAGCTCTTTACATAAAGTACATTTATAGTGAAAAGTGATCTCTGCTGACACCCAGTGGACAATATGATGACAGCAGAACAGACAAACAGCTGTGATTATAAAACTAAATGACTCCATGAGAAAAGTCATTCATGATTGTTTAAAACACATTGATACCACCGGGGTGTCTAACCCTCTCAGGAAGTGTCCAATCCTCAGCTTTGCCTGAGGCGGACGTCAGTCTCCAAACACGTCTGCTCCCCGGCTCCTTCTGACAATAGAAAACACTCACATCTGCATTTACCAAAACATGGAGGCCAACATGCTTTCATCACTTGAGGCCTGGAGATTTTCACTGTGTGTGTGTGTGTGTGTGTGTGTGTTCCTGCAGGCTGGGACAAGTGTGGAAAAGCATGTGGGTTAATCTTCAGAAGGTGAACGGCGGATGTTTGATAGCTAATCCCTTGTCAGGGGCCCATTAGCAGTGACACACTAAGTGAACAAATCCGTGGCCCGTGGCCCGAGCTGTGGCACCGGAGCTCCACCCCTGAGCGCCTGTGAGCTCCACACCTTTGATAGGTAACGCTCATCTGAAGAACAGTGACGAAAACACCACACCACCCTCTCATAGACGGAGCACGCAGACGCAGAGCTTTGACTGTGTGAGTCTGTTTATGTCGAGTGGCTTTGCAGCAGACAAATCTCCTCGTTCTCTTGTGACTGCAGTCTGTGACCTCGCTGCAGGTTCTCGCCATCTCTAATCTGATTGGCTCAGGCCTCCTCCCTGACCAGGTGAGCCCCGCCCTGAGGCTTTAGCCTTTGAGCTGACGTTTATCCGGGACACAAACCATAAGCTGCTGTCTGCTTTTTAATGTGTGTGTGTGTGTGTGTGTGTGTGCAGGGAGGCATTCTGTGTTTGTGTGTGATCTCCTCTGTCTCTTTGTGAGCTTCAGGTGAGGTTGTGTTGTGTTTGTGAGCCAGAGATGCTGCTTCCACCACATGCAGGAGGATATGGAGCCTGATGGAGGAGCTGCTGAGGATCTGACATCGGCAAGTGAGTTTGTTCATGAATCCATCTCTGTCTATGACACACTGATTCATCTGAGTGTGCAAGGAAGTGTGTGTGTGTGTGTGTGTGTATGTGTGTTTGTGTGTGCACCTCATCAACACATGCATGTTGATGTCCTTCTGCAGGCAGAACCTGGTATCACTTCTAACATGATAAGGGATGGTTCCATTCACATAAATACATGAGGGGTGGAGACAGGGAGCACGTGGTTGTATATGTTGGGAGAGGGTATGAGGTGAAAGGATGACCCTTTGCTTCTTTTTACCCAGCCATCACTCTTCCCTGAGGCCTGACGGTGTTCAGGAATGGCTGCCACTGACCTAAAATGGAGCTTGTCTGCGGTTCAAGGCGCTCGCCAGCTCATTGATTGTCCTCCTATGTCTGCGTGCAGTCACAGGTACAGACGTGTCGTCAGCGCCAAAGCTCTCGGAAAGAAGTAACACACGTGTATGTCTCCTGTGTGTGTTTATGTGCATTCGTATCTACCACAGGAATGTCTGGCTGGGGTGGGTGTTTGGACGGTCAGGACGTATTGGCATCCGTCAGAGAAAACAGCCCCTCTGGAGAAATGATTGTTGAGCTCATGACAGACGCCACCATGGAGGGCGGTCCACTGGAGCTTGGATGGAAAAGACGCTGACTGGCTTTTGTGGGACGGAAGAAGCATTCGGCTCAACACATCAGCAGAGAAGGTCCTCGACCGAGAGGTATTTCCTGATCCAGGAGAGTGGGAGTCTCTGTCATCATCTGATGGAAATTATAGTTTACACAGTTTACACTGACGACTCGTTTTACTGAATGTCTTCCTGTAAAAACAGCGATGGAACGTAAAACTGTGGATGAAACACAGTCTGCTCTCCCCAGCCAGCCGTAGCCTGTCTTATATTGTGGCAGCTGTCAAGGGTCAAAGGTTATCAGTATCTGACTTCCTGTCTCACTGCCCCCCTCTAAATTTTTAAAGATTATATCTGACCTTTTGTAAGAGAGAGAGAGGTCACTTCCTTTTTCCTTTTTCTTATTTGAAAATTATTATTATATAGTAATTGTTTATTATGATCATTATGATTATTATGATTATTATGATTATTATGATTATTATGATTATTATGATTATTATGATTATGATTATGAATATTATTATATTATGATTATGATTATAATTATGATTATGATTATGATTATGATTATGATTATATTATTATTATTATTATTATTATTATTATTATTATTATTATTATTATTATTATTATTATTATTATTATTATTATTATTATTATTATTATTATCAATAATAAATAAATAAATAACCCCCCAAGGAAATAAATTACGAGAAATAATGATGGGACGAATAATAATCACGTGACTATTTTGAAGTGTCTTTAAATCTAGCTTCTTTTAGTTAGAATGTGACCAGTGTGCTGTTAGTTACAGATCCTGTCAGGATGAATCATGTCCTGCCTTCCTGTGTCTCAGGTGCAGGGTCCTCTCCTGATGGCTGAGTTGTCCTGTAATGAGGAGGATACGTTTCAGGTACGTTTGTCCTGTGATTGAACTGTTCGGTGTGGGCTGGTCAGGTGAAAGCAGCGGGTGTCCTCTGGGGTGTCGTTGCAGACAGCGTACAGGATCATGGTGGAGATTCTCAATGAGAACGATAACTCACCTGTGTTTGCAGAAAACACTGTCCAGTCTCTTATTATCAGTGAGGTAAGACTCAACGGCTGCAAGCATCTGTCCTGCACATGCACAGTGTGAGTGTGCAGGACGTCCAGTGACGTCCTGTGTTTGTGTGTTCCAGCTGACTCCCGGTCAATACGCTGGTTTTTACCGTCCAGGCGACAGACGCTGATAATGACAAGATCTTTTACTCCGTTGACCAGTCATCAGTAAGGTCGACTTTTACACCCTCAGTGACGGAATAAATAAAAACAGCATGGTTGTTTACACGTGCCTGTTCTGCAGCCGGATGCAGAGTACTTCAGAGTGGATCTCCCAAACAGTGGTGAGGTGATCCTCTCCAAAGCGCTGGACTTTGAGACCAAGAATCAACTTTCTGTCACCATCCCTGCCTCTGTGAGCTGCCGTTCTTTTAACGTCACTGTTGTTAGTCGCAAACGCAATGAAACCATGAAACACCTCTTTCTTATCATCTCAGGAAATGAGCACAGTGGAGCACTTCAGCACCAGCACCAATGTCACCATCACCGTCCAGGATGGAGATGATCAGTACCCACAGTTTCTGCCCTGCACACTTGTTTTCCAGGACCAGACCAGTCACATCTGCACCAGTCCCGTGTACACAGTCAACATCACCGAGGGTGAAGAGGTCGGTTCAAATCCTGTTTCAGTCATGGCCTGTTACAGTCTGGTAAAAACAAAGGTTTGTGTTGTGTTGCGCTGCAGGATGTGTGGTTTTGGACTTTTCTCCCGGTCCCATTCATGCAGTCGATGGCGACAGGGGGCTCAGTTCTCCGGTCAGCTATGCCATCCTCTCAGGTAACACACACCCAGAGCAATCATCAGTCGTCTGTGAAGGGAAAGTTACTTTGGAAACGGAACTGGTTACACTGGTTAAAGTTACCTTCTTTAAAATGTAACACCACTTCTCTATCAAAGTAATGTAACTAACACCCAAAATTATTCATCATCTTGTCTGGGTTTTTACAGAAATTGTTCAAAAGCAACTAACATTGTCTACATGAATATTTCCACAAGTAACTTTACTTATTTATATACTTTCTCCAGTTATGGAACTGATTGAATTACTAATACATCCAACTGAATACCAGTGTTTGTTCTCATGAATGACAGTGGCGGAACAAGTGTGTTTTTTGTGTTTGCTAGGAGATGATGATGGCCGCTTCCTGATCGACAATGAGACAGGGGAGGTGAGACTCACTCGTGCAGTGAGGGACAGACTCACAACTCCAGCGCTGCATCTCCAGATAATGGTACGATTCACACGCTCGTAAGAGTCCCCAGTGTTGATCATATGTAAAAACATACTGTTGAACTTACTCAGTGTCTCACGCAGGCGTACCAGAACGACGACCCCAGGAAATACTCTGTTGCTACAGCGCTGGTTCATGTTGTCGCAGTAAACCAGTTCTATCCAAAGTTCGATATGGCTGAGTACAAAGGATATGTAACTGCAGGGAAGAGTCCCGCCTCTCTGGTCAACACGTACGGCAGCAAAGCGCTGCTGCTGCACGTGCACGACCAGGACTTTAATCATGTACGTGCACGCATGCAAACATCCTGCAATCATCAACTTCTATGTTTCTTTCCCTTCTTGTTATTCATGACCTCATTTCGTTCTCCACAAATTGCCAGGGATTTAATCCCATGATCTACTTCACCTTCAGTCCTGCATCCAATCACACAGGCATCTATCAGGTCACACAGGAGGGGCTTCTCATTGCCAGAACCAATCAGCTCAAACCAAAACAGAAACACTCGCTGGAGGTGAGCATCATTGAAAGGTTAAACTAGTACTGGATCATCTTTTCTTCAATTCATAAGACACACATAAGACTTTTCTTCTTCTTCAGTGGGGAATGTGCATCCAAACACAGGGCTCATAAGTTGTTTAGTATTTGCATATCATCTTATGTCACGTCTTAAAGATCATAATTTTCAGTCAGTAATGTGATACAAATGTGTTCTCAGGTCATGGCTGTAGACCGTGAGTCAGGAGATGCGACCTTTGCTACCGTAGTGGTGGAGGTGTTGTCTGAAGGACAATCCAGTGAGCCTACTCTTACTCCTACTCACACTACTGTGAACTGATAATCCCATAAACCGGAACAAACATGTTACGTGTGTGTGTGTGTGTGTGTGTGTGTGTATGTGTGTGTACCTCTGCAGTACCTCACAGCCCACTGGGAGATGACCGTGCGATAGGTTGCACTATAGGAAAAGCCTTTTTCCTGAGCATGGTGTTCATGACCGGACTTGGTTGTCTCCTGTGTTTGGTGATGTGGCTGAAGAAGAAGCATAAAGGGGGGAGGGGCCCGCTGGAGCGAGGATGTGTGGCCCAGGGAAAACACCCCAACGTGGTGAGCCAACTAATCCATATGAACCAGATCGCCTTGTAAATACATCAGAGTTTGTGAATGATTCTCCAAACACTTCCACAGAGCCTTCGATGGTTCCAGCTGGTGAGTTTTCCTTTATTATTATTATTATTGTTGTTGTTGATGTTGTTGTGGTACCGATTTATTCTTGTCCTAGCTGTTACTGAACCCTTCATAGTACAGTAGCTTAGACCCATTTATTGTGCTGCAGTGTCAGTATCATTTTGTTGGAAACAAGAATAAAGTCTATAAAACGACCAAACTAAAAATGAACTTACAGCAGTTTCTGACTTTGCTTCTGAGGTCTGACATCATGAAGTGCACTATTGTTCCAAAATATCAAAATGCAAATCAGTGATTATGAGTCAGTTGCGCTAATACTGCATGTTGAACCCTTTTCAAAATGTTAAGTCAGACAGATGTGTGTTTGGGGTGAGATGACCCACTGACACACATTGTCAGTTTGTTACTGCAGTTCTCCTTCCCGTAGTCATCTTGTCGGTGGTTGTGGTTGACCTGATGTGGTGGTATCTCAGGTGAGCCATCACAGCGCCATGCCACAAATGGAGGATCTACCCTTCAGCGGTGAAGAATATGGAGCCTGCAACCCTTCCTTTAACTTCCAGGACAAAGCTGGTATCTTCAAACTTCAAGACCTGCCAACTTGCCAAGGGCCCGTTCCACCAAAGGCGAATGCTGCACCCGACACCGGTTTCATCCTGGTGGAAACGGCATGCAACCCCATGATCCCTCATAACGAAGTCTTTACATCAAACAAAATCTTTTCCACCTTTCACCCGACCCCTGTTGCTGTGACTCCCACTCAAAATGATGCCCCACCCAGAGAAAACATCAGCTCACCATCCCTGAACCTGATCCTACCCTGGACCCCACAGGAGCTCGACCTCACAGCCCTGACACCCTCGAGGCCGAGACCAGTCAACCTTTCACCTGTTTGGATTCACATACAAACACCAGTAATGACCCTGCTTCCACCAGCCCGTCCCCTCAGTCCTCTCCATCTAGTGTCAGATGCATCCCCACCCGAATTTCTTCTGCAGAAATAGAGAAACCCTTCAGCAAACCATGTCCAGTTCCAGCCCCAAACCGACCACATTCACCTTTACTGTCCTCACCCCTCCCCTAAACAGACAAGAACACCCCCACCCACCCCAGAGAGTATACCTCTGAGAGCCAGACTGGTACATATAGACACGTCACCCTCCGAGACACCTCCACTCACCCCCAACCAGAGATGGAGCATAGAGGAGGATCAGCCCTGCACGTCACTGGACCAGCCCGAGCAAACAGAACAGCACTGCGAGGAGGGAGACGCAGGAAGTCCTCCTCAGGACCGTCGGCCTTCAGCAGACTCCCGGGGCGGCGGTGGGGTGGGGGATGAGGATGATGATGGATTTCTAGGTGACGAGGATGCAGACAAGAACAGTGAGGGTGACGATGAGTTAGAGCCAGATGAGGAGGAGCTGCTGAGAGTGATGGCTCGCTGCAATCCCATTTTTATCACATTCACCAAGTGACAGTCACAGACGTGGACAGCCGTCAGTGAAGTAAGGATGGAACAGCGCAGGTAGCCGACAGGTAGCCGACAGGAAGGATGAAAGCTATGTTGTGTTGTACAGTTAATAATTAATGATACTGGAGGGTATGTACCGGTAGTGATGATTCCCCACAGGTGTGCAATAGCAAGGTCATCATGCAGAATATATTTACTGATCATGTACCATAAATAATATTGTATGTTACAATAAACAAATAACATTGTTTTATTTGGGTAGGATGGAACTCGGCATGAGCGCTGCTCAAAGGTTGTAAGTCTCACAGTGTAAACTTGTCTTCAAACACAAGTAAAGTTGACAATAAGCTGAATGTTCATTCATGCGTTTTGTGGATCTTGTTACAGCTGGAAAGTCAAGATAGTGGAGAGATTGCCATCGAAATGAAGAACAGATTTTGATGAAAAGGAATTTATCATATAGAAACTCCACAGGAGTACTTTTCACATCGACTCACTTCGGATGTCTTAAGGTTTATTTTTTTGGATAAATCATTTCAACCTCATTTTATTTAAAATATGGCAGATATTGGAATATAAAATACAATAAATTCTATACCAGAAAGGAAGATTAATTTAGTTGTGGTACTTTGAGGGGGTGTTAATTTGTTCAAGGGATGAGCGACCAGTGAGAGGATGAACCCAAATAGGAGTCAGAGGAAGGGGTCAACTGCCTGATGGAAAACAGGAAACTCATTTCCTGGAGAGTCAAACGTGCTTAAAGGAGCCACACAGACAAATTCCACTTTCCACAAATTACTGCTAAGATCAGCACTCATCTTTAGTAAAATGGCAAAGGAACTAATGGTACAGCAGATTGTCTGTGGACGCAGCCGGCACCTCAACACAACACATCACACTGAAAACTCCAATTTTATTTATTTGAGACGTTCTTCTCAATCACAAAAACAGGATTGTTTGAGTGCTCAGCTTGCAGACCGACAACTTATTTACAGTGACGTCTTCAGTGGAAGGCCTGTTGCTGCAAGGGAGCCTGTAAAAAAACATGTACATTATATCATAATCTATTAACAGTGGTTACAAGTGGTGATGATACAAGCTTAACAAACATATTTGGAGGCTCCGGGAAGAAATGTTTGACTGCGGGCGAAAGCCTCCGGTCAAACTGTGGAGAAAAACAAACATATTTGCTCGGTACATAAATGAGTTAGAAGTTCATCAAAAAGGGGCTAGTTAGTCATCAAGAATACAGTTTATACATACATACCACAAGAGTGAGGCGATGAGAAAGAAGAGAGGCAACATTGAGGATAAAGCATCCATCTGTCTCAAAACGAATCCTTTCACAGACACCTGACCTGGGATGGACCAGTCCTGGTCCAAAGAGTCTCCACTGTTACTGGAAGCTCTCCTTCAGACATACAACGCTACAGCATCACCACACTGATTAACGACAGGAAAACAACCGGTACTCGACAGTCTGGATCCAATTACACGACGAGTAGAACAACCCATATGGACAGATATCAGCTTCACCCTTCAGTCCAGTGCATCACACAAGAAATTGGACCTTCTGTTCATGGCAAACAAAACGTCCACCGAAGTTTGAAACAAAAAGGCTTTTCAACAAATATTTAAAAACAAAAGTTCTTCACTCTGGGACTGAGGCAAGGACAGCATGAAGAAGCTGAGCGTGGGCTGCTGATCCACATCAACTGCACCAATGGAAACACGCTGGGCGGGCGTGTCCACATGAGCTGAGTAGGTAGTGTGTGTGTGTGTGTGTGTGTGTGTGTGTGGAAATGGAATAAATTATTGTTTAACATTGGATTCACTCATTTTTTGCAGAAAAAACTAAAACACTCAACCCGCCGTGAAAGGGGACAGTTGGTGCACAGACTGAACAGTCTCTAGAACTCGTCGTGTCGAGTCAGAGCTTCTCGAAATCCGTTGCCTGTCTGCCCACGAACAGGTCATACTTATCCACGATTTCGTCCTTGGTCAGGCGGGCCGTCCTGAGAGGGGGAGGAGACCAAAGTTAATACTGTGTCACCTGTCCCTCAGTGCAATTTGAATTGTCTGACTTGACTTGATGATACTGTACTCTATCGGCCATTTGTTTGTAAATACTTAAGGAACACAGATGTTCCGTTGGCACTGTTCTGCTCTAATCACGAGAGCCTCTCGGCACACCATCATAGGTTTTCTTCTGACTGTCCAGGTCACACATTCAAATATTACCAACGTCATCCTCCACTAAACATTCATGGAATATGAAATCATTATCTTTTTTTTTTTTTTTTCTTAAACAACATACTTTGTCTGTGTCTGACTCATACACCAGATGTTTGGCCTCGGCCTCAGCGTGGTCGTAGTCACTGGGAAGGATCAGTCTCTGGTCTCATCCTTGTCCATCTTGCCATCTTTGTTTTTGTCTCTGAACTCAGTAAACTGCTCTCTCTCCGTCTTCACCCACTCCGGTTCAGTGGCATCTCCCTCCTGGTTGTACATGTCACCTGAAGCACAGGAAGATACCAGCAGGCTGAAGATGTGCGAATTTTCATTACAGGCTCCTTTCATAACAGTGATTGCTTTGCATCATCCATCCGCCCTGGAATGTGAAAAGTAAGAACTTGTCCACGTGGTATGATCGACAGGAACCCCACCAATGTACTCGTCCAAGTCAATTAACCCCATCTCCATTTTTGTCAATGTCCTCCATCGTTTCCTACAGGAACAGAAAGAGGACGTTCAAAGTGTTTGTCAGCATTTAATTCCTGCGTGAGCGAGTGAAGTTGACAGGAAAGCAACAATCCATGAAGCCAAACTTATGCTTGTGTGTGGAAGTGACGTGGCTCCTACGGACTAGGGTCCTAAGGGTCTGTGAAGAGTTTGGATGACGGCCCTACGCCTTCAACGACGGTCATGACGCCGTGTTTTGCTTTTTGTCTGGTTTTCTGTGTGTTTCTTTGTTTCCTTCAAGCGACAGGGAATGGAAGTGAGTAGATCTTGTTTACCCGCAACAAAATCGGATTCAATTTCCACTCTGTAAAAAATCACGCTTTGCTGGTTCTGTTTCCTCGTTGAACACAGAAGTCTCCCTCCGAGAGCTGGGAATATCCCCGTGACACAAACAGTCCAATCTCAGTTGTTGCCCTCAGCGCAGCCACATTTCTGGAGAGGTGACGTCAAGCTACGCTGCAGTCGTACGTGTCCACACAGACCCCTACGCTGTAGGTCGATTTGACGTTTTTAATCACCAGATTATTCCAGATGCATTGGAATGTGACATCCTCAGGGTGTCATCGACAAACATCTGTTTTACCAGCAGCTCAAAAGGAAAAAAAAAACGGTTAAGAATGAATTAAAACAAAGTGCCAGCCAGAAGTTCCCATAGCTAATAGAGCCAAGTAAAAACAAAGTACACCGCTGTGTGTCGTGTTGCAAACCAGCTGCTGCATTCTTTGTCCCTGACAGAAGGAGCTGAAGTTACAGAGAACAATGCGGCGAGTTCCTGAAGACGAGGAGGCGTATTCATCACTTACCAACACTACGATGTCTTTCATGTGGTCGTACTCCTCGGGATGAAGGAAGGCTGTGAACTCCTCCTTGTTGGCTTTCATGTCTTTGTCTGCGTCTGCCATTTTGAATCTCCTCTCATCACGATTCATCATCTGTCTGTAGCTGAAGCCGTCATCGGGGTCGGGGTCATCTGGAAGTCGGAGGTCATGTGCGTTTGAGCTTGAATGTTGCAAAAGGAATTAGTGTCCGTGTCTGAGTGGTAGCTCACCAAGAATGTACCCATACGTGGCATTTTTGTACTCTTCCCATGACACCACGTCATCGCCATTGAGGTCGTGACTCTTCCACTGTCGATCCACATCGTCATAGATCCACCTCTTCTGGGCGTGTTTGATCCACTTCTTCATCTCGTCCACAGTCACATATCCATCGTTATCCTCATCTATACGTTCAACCAACATGCTGCAGAGAAACCCAGCCACATTAAGAAAATGTTTTACGTTCTTTAGGCAAAGCTTTTTAAAAAAAAACAAAAAAACAAAACAGTACTCCAAACCTAACTCCTGAGGACACCAGCATGGACGTTATTCTTACCCGAGCCTCTCCTTGCTCTCTTCCGGGGTGAGTTGATCGAAAGTCTTTGCCTCCTCTTGGCCCAAAAAGGCTTCATGGTCATAGTCAAAGTTATCTGAATCATCGTGCTCTCGGTTACTGAGTGGTTCATCGTGGTGAACACGGTCTTTCTTCTCGGTTGGTTTGCTGGTGGCATAAACCACACAGAGCGCAAAGCACATAACAAGAGGCCGCAGCTCCATCCTGTTGAGGTTCTCGCATACACACACCGCCTGGATCTGTGGGGACACCGACAACTGATGGTTATCGTTTGAATAGTGGATCCCGGCTGACTAACATGTTCACGTTGGTGAGTGAGGGAATCAGGAAGTACAGTCACATAGGGAAGCTGATCTGTTCCAGGTGATGTAATCACTGAGTAACTCCACCTCTGGAACTTGAATTCACAGAGCATCCAACTGACACAGTTACACATCACTAATCATCACTAAATGATTGGATTTGATCTACCACAGTGACCTGGGCATAGACCAATTCGTATGAAAGCATTTAAAACGATTTTACGTTTTAACACGCAAACAAATAAGTCAACAAAGGCTGTTGTACTAGGTCCTAAGTGCAACAGGTGTGAGACACTTATCAGATTTAGAGAATTGTTTAGAAGGGACGACAGACAGCTGTACTCTCGCTGACAATAAAATGGTAGACATGATGGAGGAACAGGTTTGATCGAAGCACCAATGTCAGTGTCTCGTCTTCAGCAGCCTGGACCGTTATTCACAGTGAGCTCAGGTGAGCCGCCGTCAGACGAGCTAACGAGCACAGAGCTGCTGCGCGTCCACAGACGTGTGACAAACAAAAACCTCCTTCTCCGAATAAGAGTACACCAGACGACCGACGGTCTCCGGGTGAGTCTGGTGTTTTAGGTCGCGGCTTCTCAAGAGTTCTTACCGGTGTCTTCAATGAAGTTCTTCGTTGCAGCTTTCGGATCCTCCTCCCGGAAACACACCCTTACACTTCCGGTGCTAAAACGCGCGCCGACCAATGCGGGTCCGCGGACGCGTGTGCGATGTCGCGCGCTCATTGGTCGGTGCCCCCGGATGCGTCTGTGATTGGATTGGCCGAGGACCGCCACGTCCTCAACATCCACATGATTTCATTCATTCGACGAAACACACACAGTCAGTGACGATTCGGACCCGCTGACGTTCGTTGAAATGTCTTTTATTCGGGTTAACGAAACT